>NC_073693.1:363298012-363498012 GCF_029784155.1 Uranotaenia lowii
TCACTCTTGGGGTGTCGTCCCTTGTTGGTTTCCCCCCTCCACCCACCCAGTTTCTGGGATAATGTAGATTGTGGATGAAGTGATGGAAGCAGCGAGACAATTCGTGTTAAAAAGTCATTTATCAATAGATAAAGTCCGGCTCTCAGTGCAACCGATGGCTGTCGGCTGATTTAAGAGGAAAAGCCACTTTTAATTGATGCGAAAAATCACCACTTCATTGCGGCTTTCGTGTGTGCCGACCTGGTAGTTAAGAGAGGAAAAAAAATGGTAGAATATAAAAGTCTGTTCAAGAAACAGTTACAAGTGTCGATCGATGAAGGTTCAAAGCAAAGGTCAAAAACATTTTTCAAGGAGTGATTGAGCTTTGCAGGATATCTTAAAAATTTGTTTCTAATGTTCCTCTAATTAACATGTATGGCTGGCGTTTTATCTTTTCTAATTGCACACAAAATTTTAAATCTTATATTATTTTATTATCCATCTATCAGATCACCAACTGTAAATAAAACAAGGTCAAATCATTCGAAATTTAGACGTGTACGTGTACCAAATTGGTGACAATCTGTCAAGTTGTTTTTGAAATAGCGTCCAATACTGAAGTTCATTGACAAGATTTTTTGGGCAGGATTGAGAGAAAACAAAAAAGTCCCAGTAGGAGACCCAAAAATAGCTTAAAATCAACTATTCCATCAATGTTTACATAATAAATCGTTCATGAAGGCCTAGAAAACCCAATAGTGTGCTAAAATTTGAATAAAAGGGAGATAATTGAGAGGAATGTGAAAGGTTTTTATAATCACAATCCGTAAACATGAATAGAGTAAGTGATAAAAAGCCATTTTTTCTGACTGGTTGGTCTAGCTGACTTATAAATAAGCCTGACTTCATTTCCACAAGGCACAAAAGCTGGTCACCGGTTAGTTAAACAAAATCCTGCGCAAAATATTTGGACTGCTGATGGGGAGATTTTTTGAAAACTTCGTAACTCTTTTGCGATCACCCGGAAGGTTTCCTACCAGAAACATTTCATTGACAAGTCTCGTCTGTATTTTCCGGAGATAAACAAAGAGAAAAAATTGGTAAATTGAATGTCTCGTTCTTAAGGTGGCTAACGATTTTTGGAAACTGCAAATTACTCAGTCTTTCAGAAAAAAAAAATAGACTGCCTCCAAATGCGACTTTTTTCTCTGCAAAGCACTTAAATTGGTCCCACTAAGTATTTACCGTCAAACGGGGCATCATGCAAAAGCAGGGTTAGATGCAACATTTGTATACCAAAACACTCATTCAATTTTTATTTCAATATGCCCTAATAAAGTTATCATTGAATGATAGCAAATTGATGATGACATAGTTTTTAACATCCTGAAAGAGTTTTTAAAAGTTTCTCATAAAAAAATTAAAAAATCGAGCAATAAATGTACAAATTTTTACATTTTTCGATGCCGTAGAAAACTTTACTCAGTATGACGGATTGGCTTAATGATATCACCTACAAACTTTATATTGCTTTCATTATCCTATATCAACACTGTTGGAGTAAAATATTTTTCGGACAATCACCATTTTTTTTTAAAACAAATGTTTTTGTAATTCACTTACCAGTCTGTGGCAAAAGGCAACAAAATGAAAAACAGAACTAAACCTCATAAATCTCGTTTCCATATGCTGAGATATGATTATTGTGCATTATGTGTTTGTTAACATTCAAATTTCATCTATCCCAAGATATATTTTCATGATTTAAGCTAATAGAATATTTGTAATATTTTTTACCCCTAAATGTATGCAGCAAAATTACACTTTTTCCTTAAAATCATTTTTGATAGAAAAATGTAAAATTAAATTCAAACAAAACAAAAAATTACTGCAATTGGTGCTTTGTGCGTTATGACATCACAAATGTATCAAAAATTATAAATTTTCAAACGTTTTCATTTGATTTTTCATTAATAACAGAGTTTGTTGCAACTTACCCCTTTTTCTTAGTAGGGTGAAAATCGCATGTTTTTGAAAATTTAAAAATAACTGGTTAAACCTATAATTTTTCTGACTACGGCAATTTGGTGCCCCATCAACCTTAAAACTTTTGATGTACAAGATTATCTGTAAGCATTAAGATTTTAGAAGACATTCAAGTTGAAAAGTGTTGCATGTTGCCCCAGTTGACGGTATTCTGTTTCAATTGGATCTGGAATCATGCCATTACGCAAAAACGGTGGTGGAGTGATGTAGATAGTGGAGGAATAAAAAGTCAAACAGCAAAAGTAATAAAAAAATAGCCTTGATTTGAAAAAAGGTGGTTCATTGTATGCATCATAGATGACAGAACATCACATAAATTTGCATATGTATACATGACATTACCAGATAAATTTACTTAAAATTTCATTAATTTTCATCCATGTATTCAAAAGTTATTCACAAAATAAAGTGTTGCATTTTTTTCGAATACACTCCTTAAACGATCATATTAAAACAAATAAAAATTAATCAGTTTTAATAACATTTTTGTTCCATTTACATAGATCTGATCAAAATTCTGAACTACTTGCTTGCTTTTTTTTAAACAAAGATTAATTCTTCGTCAAACTTAGTGATGCGTTGGAAAAACTTTGATAGTCAAAACAACCTAAAATAAATTCCAAAAACTTTTGAAATCAAACTCACGGTGCCTTTCTGAGAAACTTTTCAAGAAAAAAAAATGGACCATATCTGAAAATTTCCTTCATTATAGTGGAGACCTTCCCCTTCAAGGTTCAAATCAGGGAAAAAGTTTGATCAGGGGGCCTAAACAATTTTTTTTGAAGATTGACGAACAGATTACACGTGCAAGTTTTTATGAATAACTATTACTAGATATAAACAGTTTTCAATTTTTAGGCTTCAATGCGCTTGAATTCCTTCCAAACTAAATAATAACTGTAAACATTTTCATGGAAGATTTTTTTAAACCAATAATATTGACGAAACATATTAAATTTCGAAGAAAATTTTTAATTATCAATTTGAAAGTTAAGAAAGAATAAGCTGTTAAAAAAACTAACAAGATTGAAGAAAAACTAAAAAAATATTGATATAAAGATTTTTTTTTCTCATGATCATGCAGTTTTCAGTTCAGGGAATAAACAATTTTATCATTCACGATTGCATTATTTCTCCCTCAAAATTCATTTGTATTTTGGACAAACAGTTTGGTTATTTATGCAGCTTTTTTAAGCGGTTTTCACAATTTACACGGAATTTGAGAAAAAATATTCTCAGTCCTTTTCAAAGGACAACACTTAAATTCTTTTATAAACTGGATGAATCTGAGACAGATCATGAAGCTGGAAACCTAATACCTTAGACATGAGACTTAAGATCTTAGACATGAGACATGAGACATGAGACCTGAGACCTGAGACCTAAGACCTTAGACATCAGACATGAGACATGTGATCAGGTCACATGAGACCTGAGAACTGAGACCTGAGAACTGAGACCTGAGACCTGAGACCTGGGACTTTAGTTCTTAGATTTGAGACCTCAGACATGATATCTGAGACCTGAGACCATAGACCTGAGACCTGAGTCCTGAGACCAGAGACATGAAGCCTAAGACTTTAGACTCACGATTAAAGACCTGAGACCTGAGACCTGAGACCTGAGACCTGAGACCTGAGACCTGAGACATGAGACCTGAGACCTGAGACCTAAGACTTGAGACCTGAGACCTTAGACCTGAGACTTGAGACCTGAGATCTGAGACCTGAGTCCTGAAACCTTAGATCTGAGACCTAGAACTTGAAACCTGAGATCTGAAACCTGAGACAAGAGACATGAGGCTTGAGACCTCAGACTCGAGACCGAAGACACATCTCATTCTGACCTGAGACCTAAGATGTGAGACTTGAGACATGAGACATGAGACACGAGACATGAGACACGAAACATGAGACATGAGGCTCATGTCTCATGTCCCTGTTAATTTTGTGTTTGACAAACTTTAAAACATTCCTTTCCATACATTTTTCTATATGATTTTTAAATTTTAAATGCACTTAATTCTGTGCTTCATCCTTTTTCGTCTGGAACTATCTCTAGAAATCTATCAGTTCGCTCAATTCAGACCAGCAAGAAGGAAGTGAAAACTATCAAACACAAATTGTTGTTTATTTGGATTCTAACAAAAAATGATTTGTTTCTCTGAAGAAGCTCGTCACATTTCTGAAACCTATGGAAATCAAATTAGAAAATTAATGTTATGGTTTGATTATGGAGAATCAATATGTTGCTTAATAGTTAGATTGTAACTTTTCCCCTCAGCTCGGAACTGCATTGCGTCTTCGATAGAAATGATCATGGAACAAAAACTTATATAACAATATTTTTTTGTAAATTTTATACAATATTTCCAGTAATTTAACAGCTAATTCTAGAAAGTTTTAATGGATAATTTAAAAAATTTCATCGAAACTCTACTTTTTTTTTTTAAATGATTAATAATCATTTTAATCAACATTTGAAGAATGATTATTTTATTTTCGAAGGAATTATAATCCAGATTAACTTGAAAATGGAAAATTTAAAGTTTTTAGGAAAAGTTATAAGGGAAAATTTTAAAAATTGTTCGTGTATTTTTTTCGCAAATATTCCTAAAAAAGTAGTCGATTTTTTACCAAAATAGAGCCTTGGATAGGGGAAAAAATTCTTTTTTTGTGGCAAATTCTCAGAGATGACGACTTCTTTTCAGTAAAGTTCCCAAATAAAGACACCGTAAAGCATGGGACAACCTTTTTGGGACCCGCTAAGCTTTTTTCGGAAAAGCCATGGTCTAATAATAATTTAACGTTTTTCTTGGTCCGCGTATATTTTTTTTATGAATATTTTTTTGAATCTACACTAACTTAATTCAAAACAAAGATCTAAAGATCTCATTGAAGTGATTTAAGCCAAAGGGTTAAAAGCGTATTAAAACTAATTTAGAGAAAACATGCTTGTAAATAGTAGTGTTTGACCATTTTCCATAATTTTTTTCGAACCTGTGTTATTTTCTTTCGAACGTACAAGTAAGATAATATAATTTTAAAAATCTAAAAAAATCACCAAATATGATTTGAAGAAATGGAGAATTGTTTGGAATTATTTTCTCAAAATCGATCATATTTGCACTTATATCCCTTCGGCTCTGAGGGCTTCATATAATTCTACCAAAAAGTATACCGTCACTGAATAAATAGCAATTAAAATTACAATTTTTAAATTATCAAAATTGTACGGCATTTGACACATTATCTGTAAATTCCATCACATATTTTTCAATGTTTTCCGATTGTGTTTTGATGACTACATTTCATTTGTATAAATAGCATTCAAGCGGACTCTTGTCTTAATATTGAGGAGTTTGGATAGGCTCAGAAAGATATTAATATCGTATAAAAATTGTAAAAAAAAACCCGTAGTAGAATTCCACTTGAACCGGTTTGGTACTGACAAATCTTTCAGAAGAACAATATTTTTTCCAAATTTTTTACTTTGCGAAAAAGGCAACGATTATCAAAGAATTAAATTCGTATTCATCCTGTTTATAGAAGGCTTTCCCAATACACTTGTCGAATCGAGATACTGGAAAATTAGAAAAGAGTTGAGGTTGAGGAGCGTACTTTGAAAAATCAATATTATTTATGCTATAACCCGAGTTTTTTGAAAAAGTATTCATTTAAATGTCATAAGCTTGTGAACGTAACATTTATCAACGATTCTATTCTGCGGTTTTGACTATGAATTTTTTCTAAGGAGAACGGTGAGTTTGAAAGCTTTGAAAAATTAGCAGTATTTTTTTTATATTTGGAGACCATAAAACTGACTAAATGTCCATTGTAGTCACGCTATTTGACATTTTTGAGATAAATAAACCAAGAGGCTTGAAAAGATTGACGTACATCCATAAGTTGGGATGGATAATTTATTTCGCATTGCGTAATATTTCTTCTATTTTTCAAATGGAGCGAAATTTGTAAAAATATGCAAGTAATAAAAATGACTTATTAAGATGAATCTATACTTAGATTGCCAGAATTTCTTCAGTACGTACCCAGGCCGAAAAAATCCGTGCTATCTTATCTAAAAATCGGGCAAGATCCGGGCATTTGATTTAAAAATGGTCTATCAAAAATCCGGGCAAATTTGGTCAACACCCAGGAACTACTAAACAAATATCATGAAAAAAAACTTTCAAAAAGTTTGCATTAAAACTAATGAACAGATTTTAAATCGAATTTTAGGCTTCCACAAAACCTTTCATGATTATTTTTTATAAAACTTTCTCAAAAAATCTCGTTTTGGACGCATTAATTAAAAAAAAAAACAGTACAGTTTGGTTTTTTTTTGTTTGATTCGCAAAAAAGGTGAGTAAATCCAGAAAAAATCCGGGAAAAATTCAATGAAAACCGAGAACTGGCTGGACCGGACTTTTTACAAATTTTGCATTAAATATCGGGTAATCTGGCAAGCTTTATTTATACTTTATGTAACCTAAGTAAATGTTTTATATGGTGTTTTCAAAAATCTGTTATTCTTTTTTGCTTCGAATATTTATTTCAGAACAATTTGTTTTTTTTGGCCCGCCAGCCAATCTCATTTCTGAAATTTGGCCCGCCTGTTGAAAATGTTGGCCACCCATGCATTAGAGAATGCTGCTCATATACCAAACCATAAACCATGAAAACACAATGAACAATGGTGCTCTAAGATTTTGAAAGAATTTTGGGAAATTTGAAATAGTTTCTAAATGGTTTCTAATATTTTTAAAAAAATAAAATTAAAACAACAACCATTACATGTATAATGTAATTACAATATCGAGCGTGGATTTGGAGAGTTTGGAAAAATCGAAAAGTGATAAAATCTAAAAAGGACTGAATTCTGAAATGAAAACATTTTTTCGCTGACGGCACACAATGAATTGCCTTCAACATGCAGTATTTTCTTCATTTGACAGAAGAAAACAAAATATTGCCTAAACTATAAGCGTATGAAATCATTTTATTTGTAATTTCCTTATAATTTAAGAAACTTTCTAAAGTTCGGTGAAACTATAAATATTGGGCCTTGGGTGTGTTATGTAAATCTTTCGAGAAATATCCTTCAGACGGAGCTCTGTTTTAAGATTGTTATCTGCATATCAGTCTGAGCTCTTCAGATGTTCAGTTGTGCAGTCCTTAAAAATTTGATAAAGAGAAGTAAGAAAATTTGAGATACTATTCGAAACCGTTAGATTTTATTACAAGCCCAGTATGGAATGAAATGATAAATTGTTTAAATTTATGCCGTGAATGCACAGCAGCATAAAACAACCAATAGAATAGAATCTTATACTTTTTGCATTTTTTGTATTTCAAAAATTACTGAAGTTCCAAAAAACTAACGATGTTTTAGTAAATAGTGGTATTTATTTTCTGGATTTGAGAATGACAGAACATTTGGAACGTTTCACGAAATTTTTCTCAAAACCTCGACTTAAGTCTTGCTAAAAACTTGTAAAACTCTTCTCATTCTTTTAATATTAGAAAATAAATCTTGGGTAAATGAATGTTAAATGAAAAAAAAAATATTTTAAAGTGCTGAAAAATAAAAAAAAAATATTATTCTACATCTGAATTTTTTGTTATGAAATCTGAAAACTTTCAGACATTTTCATCAATTGTTCGGATACGGTAATTAGAATTTTCTCAAAACGAAACGACATCAAGACCGGGTGTCCCAAGACCGCTTAAATTATCATTTCCATCACTTCGACCCGTTTGTTTGTGAGAGTAGAGGAACGCTGACGGAAGTTGATTCGATTTCACGGACCGAACCTAATTCTTTCATCGCCAGCCAGCTAGTACATTCATATGCAAAATCCGGCTGCTCGAAAGGTAAGAAATCAGAACTGAGCTCCTTCAATCATCAATGGGACATCAACTGGAAAAAAAACAGACGCAAGAAGACACACTCTTGTTGAAGATTTCGTCGTTCGTCTTTTTGCTCGCTTCCGATCTGGGAGGAAGTGTAGAAGTAAAAAATTAATTCATCCAAACGATCCCATCCCGCACGGCTTGGGCTGAAATTATTTTCCCATCATTATCATATTTTTTTCTGCTTCATTTTATTATTATCATCATCGTTTGGAGTATTCTGGTAGCTTCAATTTGGCCCTCCTAGCTGAAGGTTCGGTTAAGTTCGGTTCGGTTCGATTGAGACAGATATTTCTCACAGTCGTCGAAAAAATTCAAACGACATCGACTAGAAGCAGCGCAAACACTCGATCAAACACAAATACAGAACCAGTGCCCAAACAAGGCAACAATAATGCTGCATTGAATTACAATTCACAATACAATTGAAAACGAGATGATGGAAGAAAAGATGACAACGACAGCCAGCAGCGGCTGAAGAAGCAAGAAAGTTGTGCTCATTTGAATAATAAGATGATCTGCTTTTGCCCTGCCCTCCCCCAGATTTGCAGACTCCAGCCGATGAAAATGAGAGAAGCAGAAAAAAAACCCGCTGCTCATACAATTCCAAGGGCTTCTCTTTCCGTGTGTTTGTTGTATGATTTATGATTATGTAATTTAAGATGAACATTATTGAATTCAATTTCTGGAATAAATTTTTCAATTGCGTGTATCCACATTCACATATTGTGTGTGCCCCCTCTTTTTATTTTGCTCTTTGGCCCGAACCTAAATCGTCAATGGATCGACTGAATGACGATGATCTCTGGCACGCAAACTGGGCTGGCTTTGGTTTGATGTGGAGTGAAGTGGCAGGAAGATATTGGGTAGGGGGCCAGCTTCCGCTCCAATTTCATACACTCTGTGAACCAAAACTGATTCGAACCGATTCACCGATTCTCTGCCATGGCAAGTCATCAACAGCTTAACGAACGCAACAGAACAGAGGGAAGAATTCAAAGAAAAGAAGGAAATCAGCATTCCCGTTCCCAAAATCATCCCCCCTTACCACGCACTCACAAATGATTCAAGCTTGCACATTTCAAAACTCATGAATGAACAACATAAAAAAATATTGATGACATATTCAAACCCAATCCCATTCAAACTCCTACACCAAAGCACATACGGTTCAATGGCAAGATGAATAAAGAGAGAAGAGAAAAAAAACAACAAAAAGAAAGGGTAGGAAGGGGCACAACCGCAATCCAGAAGGCACGAAGCGAAGAAACAACGAGAGGGGGTAAAAGATATTCAATTTCAGACAACCGTGTGGAATTAACCTCTCCATTTTTTCCACCCGGGATTTTTTCTGTACCCTACTCCTCGTATTCAAAAGCGAACAATTTTGCACAAACAAACCACCGAAATTCACAAAACCCAACTCTTGAGAGGAGAGACAGAACCGAGGCAAAAAAAAGCCCTCAACAGGAATGCAAAAAACACGTCTATCTCAAAAAGATCACTGCCGATTAGCGCAGGTTAGCCGAAAGAATTCGCTCCCTCTTCCCTTGAGAGGAGTAGGAAAATTTTTGCTTGTTTTTTTTGTGCCATCCTAACCTGTTCTTTCTCCATCAATCGACAAGTTCAATGCAACTTCGAGGCAACCCCAGTTTGACGAATAATCTGAAGGATTGAAATTTTTCATCTTTCCCAGAGCTCGCTCAGCCCACGTTCATACAAAGGTAAAGGATGCGCTCATTCCGGATAAAATAAAGGAATCGCGATTGATATCGGGTACCACCGCTGGAATTTTTCCTACCCAAAAGGATTGTAAACAGGAAAAATAATCCCCCTCCTCCCGCAACAAAATCGCCATCACGTTGATGTGGTTCCCCTTAAAGAATTTCAACTTGCGCATGGGAGCCGGTTAATTAGCTTAAAAGCCGTGTCCAGGAGGGGTTTTTGATTTTTTTTTTACTTTCGATGCTTTGCGTTTGAACTTCTCAATCGGAAGGCTAGCAGGTACCAACTTATCGAAACCTCCGAAAAAGATTATATGAGTGCCAACCCTTTCGATTAATTTTGACCGAGCATCTTGAATGGATGGGTTTTTTCCTCCTGAGGGGATGGATGTACTTTGGAACAAATGGAAATTTAATCAAATTAAAACTACGCAGGCTCTTCAAGAGAACATGTTCGATACTTTGCCTGGGCTTAGAACCGATTATGATTTTTGTCGTTGATAAGTTCAAATTATCTTGAAGCATTGATAATTTCGATGCAATCAGGATGATCAAATGATGGAGATGCTTTTGAATAAATGTTTTTTTTTACAATTCATTAATTTGACAAAGCCTCGTTCAATAGAGTTTTAATGAGCCAAAATCTGTATTTTGTTGGTTTTCATCTGAATTTTCATTTTCATTTTTTTTATAACATCTTACTTACTTACTTACTTACTTACTTACTTACTTACTTACTTACTTACTTACTTACTTACTTACTTACTTACTTACTTACTTACTTACTTACTTACTTACTTACTTACTTACTTACTTACTTACTTACTTACTTACTTACTTACTTACTTACTTACTTACTTACTTACTTACTTACTTACTTACTTACTTACTTACTTACTTACTTACTTACTTACTTACTTACTTACTTACTTACTTACTTACTTACTTACTTACTTACTTACTTACTTACTTACTTACTTACTTACTTACTTACTTACTTACTTACTTACTTACTTACTTACTTACTTACTTACTTACTTACTTACTTACTTACTTACTTACTTACTTACTTACTTACTTACTTACTTACTTACTTACTTACTTACTTACATACTTACTCACTCGTGATTTAAAATAAAAATTTGGACACGTTCTCACTAAAAGAGCATTACTTTCACCGTTAAGGCCGATAAATTTATTAACATTTGAAATTATGTTGAAGAAACCAAAACCAATGAAAAAATACTAGCCAATATAAAAAGTATTTCCAAAAAGTCTCTGAATCAATATAAAAAATCCGTTAATTAGTATTTGGGGTCTTTTGTTCAGAAAACGATTTTGAAAAATGGAAAAGAAACAAAAAAAACAATTTGAAATATTTATGAAAACGGTTTACCTATTTTACCAATGAAATACAGATATAAATTAACTATTTTTACCAGTCCAACTCTTTCACTTGATCGGTCACAAGTTGAAATCGGAGCTAAGCAAATTTCTATCGGAACTAACACTAGCGAACTCGTTCCACTAACTTTCATCGTCTACAAATCAATCCCTTTCTTTTGACTGATCTCAAGTTGTTATTTGAGCTAAACTAATTTGAAGCGGTACTTACACTAGTAGCTTGTACTAGCGAGATTGCGACACTAATTTTCGTCACATACAAGTTTCTTTTGACTGGTCGCAAGATAAAATCAGAAATAAACACATTCTATATAAATTTTAATGTGTTTAACGAGCCAACAGACAAGATTATACCTTTCAATTCAGATACAATACATGGGTTATGAATTGAATTTAATTTCCTCGATAATACTTCACACACAGCGTTTTTAGAGAATTTATAGTTTCTGGGCTTATTCATCCCATAAGAATCACTCTGCAGGACGGAATTGTTCAAAATAAAATACCCTTCCTAAGCTTTTCACGTTTCGAATGAAATTCTCTTACGCTTTTTAATTATAATAATAAAAAATAATAGGTATAGAATGAGCACTTCCGTATTATGTTCTCGTGATTTTTTTTGGAAAACTTCCAAAATTCGCTTATACCTAATCTAAGGGTTTAAAATTGTAATGATCGTTTTTTTTAAATTTCCCATTTTATCTTATTTGACTTCAATAAGAAGAAAGCCGTTCATAATAACGGTAAAAATAATTGGTTTTTTTTTGTAATAATCATTGTCATTTTACTTTTAGAAAAAAAAACATTGCCGATTTTTCTTTGGTAGAGCTGCTTATCAATTTATAAACCATTGCACGGAAATTAAAAATTCATACGTTACTAATACTAAGATACACGTTTCGATTTTATTTAAAAAAATAATACCTTTTCCTGTTAGAGATCAGTACAAATGAAGAGCAGAGTCAGGGCCTTAGGAAGAACCGACTCATGGGAGGGGGGGTGGGGGGGTGGTGTTTTTTGACTGATTTTTAACTATGATTTTTTGCCCAACATACAAAAAAATATATACAAATCATGTTTGATACTATATGATTATTAATTTTAAGTACGATGACATTAAAGGATTTTGTATTAAATTGTAACTTTAGAAAATTGGTCCTAAACCTAAAAAGTGAGCATAATTTGCTTTCATCGATGGTTAAAAACATTGAATTTTTTAAGAGTCCAGTTGATCAAACTTAGTTGATTTGGACATTAAATAAGCTTTTTAAGGAGAGTCTTCCATTTGAAAAAAAAAACTTATTCTATACTCGAATCAATCAAGCTCTAACTATTTTTCAAATTCAAAGACTTTGATGAACATAAAACAAATTTTCCAAAAAAGTAAGAGATAAAAATCAACAGATTTTCGAATCAAATTTTCTTGATGCAAACTTGAACCAAATTAATGATTTTTCAATGTAATTTGACTTTAAAAAATCTGCAATAATATCACATTGCAGACCAAATACGAGATATCTCGTTTTTTTTTGCTAGCTCCTAGTATGCTCCATTTAAAAGCATTATTCAAATGTTATGAAACTAATAATAAAACCTTATTAGCTTAGCTTAGCTTGATTAACTACTCACATCCACCTTAAACCGTAAAACTCGAAATGCATAGTTATAGAAAATGCATTTCCTCCAAAATTAAATTATGATTACAATCACTTCGAGTTCCACGATCGCTGGTGTGGCTCAGTAGAACAAGTTCCACATCGCCAATGGTTGCTACTCCGTGATTGACCGAGACCATCAATTTTGATCAGAAGTCAAATGAATGGTGCTTGGGATTAGCAGCTCATTCACCATGCACAAAACTGATGCTCTCTCTTTGAACGTCAATAACGGCGCCGGCCACGTCCTAGTAGTCAATGGATAGAATGGAAAAAAGAAAGGGATGGAAGATTTATTTTGTGCATTGGGACCGAGGCTACCTCTGCATCCTAGCAAATTAATTTTGGTTGGGACTGGGTAGAAGGAATTAATTGGAAGACACTTTTGACAAGTGTTACGGTGAACCATAAAAATTATTTTTCTTACTCCTATTAGGTCTTATTCGAAGCTTCAATTAATAAGGGGTTAAAAGATTGTTAAGTGTAATGATGACAAAAAAATAACTACTATCCCCAAGTGCCTATTTTTCATGAACATTCTTAGTTTCTTTCCACAACATAAATTTGTAAAAAATTAAGTCTATAGTATAACCGTAATATCTAGTGGCATATCAAGTCGACGATTTACCTTTTTTTTAACTTGCTCAAATCTCTACGTTAAAAATCTATCCTGGATTGCAACAAGTTTAGCGATGATGAGGGAATAAATAATCCTAAATTTAAAAAGCCGTTTAACGTGATTCATTTAAAAAATGATATTAACAAAACCATCTCTTAAAATCATCAGTTCAAAATTATCATCGTAAAATTATGATACATAGCTCTGAATTTAAAGTTACAGGGTTGTTAATGTTAGGTGGGAAATTTCCTACTGTCTAAATAGAGAAACGATTGGCGAGCTAACTTTGACACGACCTTATGACGGCCAATAAGTGAAGTCTTAAAGGGTAGCTTCTCCATGCGTCATGCCACTGGCCATGACAAAACATGCGTAAATGCTCATAATCACAGTGTGGAGAATTGGTATTGGGCAATGTTAGATATATTTTGGTGGCAGAAAGCTTCTGAGCATTCAATATTTTCTAGATCCATTATTTTTGAGAAACCATCCAATTTTCTTCTGGATCGGCTGTTTTCACTTTCCTGCGTCATTTTCGATCACCCAAATACATCAACCCGACTGTTAGACGTATCCTGAAAATCTACAATAATTTTAGAAGAAGAAAAAACGCTCTACCCTGTTACTGAAGGTAAAATTCTAGCAAAGATGAGTAAAAACAGTAAAAAAATGAGAGTCTTCTATTTCTTTACACTAAGGCATTGATAACAATTTTGAAAAATAATTGAATGAAATTATACTTAGCTTCGAGTCTTGGATCCAAACTTGCTCTTGCTTATCTTCCAGCCAGGACCCAAATTCATCTTCTTTCTCCTCCACGAGTAATTTTTTTACGATGGTTCAGATTCCACCTTGCTTAGTATTGTAGCTATCAGTTATCAGCCTTTAACACTGGAGCGCCGAAATATTTTCATTTTATTTTGAAAATTTCAAATTATTTGAATTAATTTCGATCAATTTAACGAGCTTCAAAAAAAACGAAACTAATAATAAAACCTTATTCTACAAAATGTAACACAACACTTTTCGTTACTCCCGTTTCTAAATTTTGTCTATTGATTTCTGGAACATTAAATGCCAACTTTTGATGTGCAAATAATGTCAAAAAATACACTGGGCAAATATAGAGTTTTGTGCACATTTTTGACGTGAAGATTTTTCTTTAACAGTAAAAAAATTTTATAATTAATCAATTCCATAATAAAAATCCTGTGGATATTTAAAAAAAATAAAATTTGGCTTTTCATGGATAAAACAAAGAACTCAAGTTATACCTTTTATTTATGATTTTCAATTGAATCGTGTTAACAAACAAATTTTGTTTAAAAAATTGATATCTGGAAATAACATTGACAAGCAATATTTACACATTAAGGACCGCAAAGAAATCTATGACGAAGAACACCGAAAATCGGCATTCTATATCTCAGAAACCCCTGGACTTAATTTTAAAATTACAACACTTAAATTCAGTCCATTCAAGTTATACTTCGAAGTGAAGCACAGTGTTGGCAAGCGAAAAAACGAGATACCTCGAATTCGGTCCGCAATGTGTTATGTTCGTGATCTCTTGAATTCTTCAAAAATTTATTTAGATTGTAACCATTTTCTGAATTTTGATTCTGAATTCTGAATCTCAATTGTGAACCTCAATTCAAAAATTGGCATTGAATTTGTATCACAATTTCCATACGATTTCTGAAATGTAAAAAAACGATTTCCGAATCTTTTTCCAGATCAGAATTTTAAGAGTCAAGTAATAGAGTCCTCATTCATGAATCTTTTATTTAAATTCTGTAGTTCAGGTTTAATGTAAATTCACTATATAAATTATCATTTTTTATCTGTATTGTAAATCGGAATTGAAATATGAATTTTTAAAGATCTGAATTTTACTTTTCAATTTTGGATTGCCATTTCGAAGCTTTTAATCTTTTAATTTTTTTTGCATATGATCTCGAAAAACATGATTCAAATTTGATATGAAATGCAAAAACAAATTTGAACCAGGATTTCAAAGCAGTTTTTAATTTCTAATTTCTTTAGATTATTCGAACTGAAAATCAAAAATCCTGAACAGGATACATAATCCAAAATACGAAAACACGAATGCAATTTTGGTTACGGGAATTATAGAATCAGAACCTCCGAAAAGGGTTAAATATAATTGGAAATTTAATATTCAGACCTGAATTTTGATGACCAAGTTAGAAAATTTTGAAAAAGTGTAGAAGAATTTTGGACTTGGGATGGGTTTTTGAGGTTTTGACTTTATTTTTTAGTCTAGATTGCTACTCTTGATTAACCTTACTCTATTATCATAACTTGGTTTTGAATTTAGAATTTGGAGTGTAGAGTAAGAGTAGAATATCTCGCTTGATGTTGTGAATCCTCATGGGGGGGTTTAACTGCCAAACCCCCCCGTTCCTTTGGCCATGTGCAGAGTAATTATATTTTTTAAATCAATTTTAACAAGCTGATATTTTTTTTTTTGATAAACAAAGTTTCGAAAAAAAAAAGATATTAAAATTACGAAAAATAGAAGTTTTGTACCACTATAACTCTGATTATGGTGTGATTAAAATATAATGTGATAATTCCATAAACTATATTTCAACTATTTTGAGCTTCTGTTTTCCTGTTTTAATTGTTTCAATCGAAGCTGACAAATGAAAGTCTAAAAAATACAAAATTTATAATTTGTAAAAATCTTGTGAATGATACGGTGAATTTTCAGTTCAAAATAAACATAAGTAACTGTACTGAGTTATTCGAGCTTTTTTTGTAATTTTAAGCATATCTCACTGACGTCTTCCAAACTCTTCAATATTTATTATACCAGTTTCCACTTGAAGACTCGCAATGCTCCCAGAATTGTGGAGGCCATTTTCACTACTACTTGTATGAAGTTACTAAATAACAAGTATTTATTTCATAATACGTGATTGCAAAGTACAAACAATATGTAAAATGTTGTAAAAATTGAAGAGTATAAAAATGTTTCTCTTTTGCTTGATATCGTCGGTTTTTTTTAAATGATGTAGAAAAAAAAAACATTCAATTCTGAAAAAAGCTTCGCGGGCCATAAAAAGACAGACATGGTTTGGCCACCCATGCTCTAATGTGAAAATGTCACTGAATTTTTAATATTTTACCTGGAAACAAAGTTCCTTAAATCAACATTCGGATTTTTAAAATGCTTGAATTAATCTAAACAAGTATTTCTACATCACCAAGGTGAGTTAATGTAGTGATCTTTGTTATTTGCGCTTGGTTCGCCGCTCTTAAATTCAAATCTGAAGAACGTCTTGAATCATATAAAGATCTACATAAGTTGTTTTGTTTAACGTCTAAATTTTAAATGCATTACGTTGCAAATACAATAAAAAGTTTCCATAAATTACTTTTAGTTCATGATTGACTATGCCTTAAATTCACTATACTCATCCACTAGTGGATCGATGGCCTAAAAATACTTCACCTATGCGCGCTGTTAGCCAAATTAGCTAAAGCTGTTAACTATCAATAGTAATCCGCCACACCTCTCTATGATGATGGTGCCTGGGTGATTGTAATCTGTCAACCTGTCAAAAACACTGCATCACAGAACGATGGTCCTTCTTTGTTCATCCCGGCTGCAAGATGGGACTAATTTACGTTTCTAATTACCTTGGCCGAACACAACTAAACCCAACACACTCTCATTGGCTTAGACAATCGACTAGATACCAGCAGCTGTCGAATGTCAATCAATCTAGGTTTCGATACTAATAGTAGAGGTGATTGTTTTCTCCTTTCGACATCGCACCGAAAGATGTTGAGAAGATAAATCAGGGGGACCGTCTAGAGAAATCTGTCAATCAATCGCTTCTCGAAGAGCTTGTATCGTGACAACAACACAAACAGCTGACAATATGCTTCACCGCTTTTCGAATAGAATATTCCTCTTCTGCTACCGAATGGATGGATAGAGATTGCTTGTTTTTCGGTGAATTATGAACTACCTACTCACCTTTAGAAGCAAAGTTTCAGGTACCAACTGTATTTAAGAGAAGTGGGTGCATCAACAACACCTCAAAACATCGAGGATTAAAATATTAATTACGGCATTAATCACTGTTTCTCGGAAAAAAGACTTTCCCAAGTAAAGTGGTCTAACTTTACCAATGCAACTGACGTGAGCTGGCCATCGGTTTTCTTTCCACGGAATGCATTCAAAGAGAGCCAAGAAGCGACATAAGTATCGGGCAACGGCTCCGGTTTGACACAAAGTGGCCAAAAACGACACACATTTGCTCGGCGCTGTGCGCTAGTGTCGAAAATTGTGACTTATGTGACCGGCGAGGGGCGCACACTCTCCGCTATTTATCTAGCTAATAAGATTATTTCGTGCGAATAGTTGCAACTGGATGCATGTACGTTCGAACGTAAGTCTTTCGAGATGCACTTTCCGATCATACACAGCGCGGGAAAAAAGGAAGAAGTAATTAAACATTCGAAGAATCTCGGTTCTGTGTTCCCGGTTCGGGTCACAACGTCTTCTGTGCCAAGTGGATGGAAGATGGGAAGTATGATACAGTGGGTGAAAATTTTATTTTACAAAAAGTCTTTAGCTACGATATTGAATCATTTTCCACTACAGAATATTTGAAAAAGTTCAACAATTTATCTTTCTTTAACATATTTACCAATCTAACGACATGTGTTAATACAATGGCCGAAACCAGAATAGAGTGCCTAATCTTGAGCGGAACTAGTCAAAAACTGATCTTGAGTGGAACTTTTTACATTTCCTAAGATCTAGGCAATTAAAATGGTGAAAAAACACCTTGCCAAAATCTTTTCATAAAAACTTTGTTGTTTTGGTAAAATTCATGAAATGAAATAATATTATTAGCAGCTTAAAATACGCCTTTTCTGCTGTAATTTTTACCAATTTATGTTGACTTTGAAGGTTTATTTATGTAATCCTTGTGTTATGAACTGATTCTTAATGACTAAAATGGTAGTAAAACTCATAAAAAAGCTTTATCAAAATATCAATTAATCAAGTTGTATTTTTAATCAAAATATTATCATGAGTGGCACTACAAGCTTCCAAAATTTACCGCAAGGTGCGCTGCCTTATGCCTTATGTCTCACATGCAGTTTTCACCCCTGAATGTATGCAGCACCATTATATTTTTCTCATTGTATCAGTAGACTGAGTCGATTTCGGGTCATTTTTGAATTCATCAAACCCTGGACTCTTAAAAGCTTCGTCTTGGTCCAAAACTCATTCGTGATTTTTGTAGAATTTTTAAGTTACGTTTACATGAGTAAATTTGAACTTTAAGGTTTGTATGGGAAAATTGAATATTTTGTACTGCAAAATCAACATCGTTTTTGTTTCTTCTGTGGAACCGAGCCAGCTGAAAGTTTTTGTGCCAATTTACAGAATTCATTAGGGAAAATTTCCGCTGAACAACTTTGCCGAAGACCGTAACTTCGTATTTTTGTCATTTTTGTCATTTTTGTCATTTTTGTCATTTTTGTCATTTTTGTCATTTTTGTCATTTTTGTCATTTTTGTCATTTTTGTCATTTTTGTCATTTTTGTCATTTTTGTCATTTTTGTCATTTTTGTCATTTTTGTCATTTTTGTCATTTTTGTCATTTTTGTCATTTTTGTCATTTTTGTCATTTTTGTCATTTTTGTCATTTTTGTCATTTTTGTCATTTTTGTCATTTTTGTCATTTTTGTCATTTTTGTCATTTTTGTCATTTTTGTCATTTTTGTCATTTTTGTTATTTTTGTCATTTTTGTCATTTTTGTCATTTTTGTCATTTTTGTCATTTTTGTCATTTTTGTCATTTTGGTCATTTTTGTCATTTTTGTCATTTTTGTCATTTTTGTCATTTTGGTCATTTTTGTCATTTTTGTCATTTTTGTCATTTTTGTCATTTTTGTCATTTTTGTCATTTTTGTCATTTTTGTCATTTTTGTCATTTTTGTCATTTTTGTCATTTTTGTCATTTTTGTCATTTTTGTCATTTTTGTCATTTTTGTCATTTTTGTCATTTTTGTCATTTTTGTCATTTTTGTCATTTTTGTCATTTTTGTCATTTTTGTCATTTTTGTCATTTTTGTCATTTTTGTCATTTTTGTCATTTTTGTCATTTTTGTCATTTTTGTCATTTTTGTCATTTTTGTCATTTTTGTCATTTTTGTCATTTTTGTCATTTTTGTCATTTTTGTCATTTTTGTCATTTTTGTCATTTTTGTCATTTTTGTCATTTTTGTCATTTTTGTCATTTTTGTCATTTTTGTCATTTTTGTCATTTTTGTCATTTTTGTCATTTTTGTCATTTTTGTCATTTTTGTCATTTTTGTCATTTTTGTCATTTTTGTCATTTTTGTCATTTTTGTCATTTTTGTCATTTTTGTCATTTTTGTCATTTTTGTCATTTTTGTCATTTTTGTCATTTTTGTCATTTTTGTCATCTTTGTCATTTTCGTCATTTTTGTCATTTTTGTCATTTTTGTCATTTTTGTCATTTTTGTCATTTTTGTCATTTTTGTCATTTTTGTCATTTTTGTCATTTTTGTCATTTTTGTCATTTTTGTCATTTTTGTCATTTTTGTCATTTTTGTCATTTTTGTCATTTTTGTCATTTTTGTCATTTTTGTCATTTTTGTCATTTTTGTCATTTTTGTCATTTTTGTCATTTTTGTCATTTTTGTCATTTTTGTCATTTTTGTCATTTTTGTCATTTTTGTCATTTTTGTCATTTTTGTCATTTTTGTCATTTTTGTCATTTTTGTCATTTTTGTCATTTTTGTCATTTTTGTCATTTTTGTCATTTTTGTCATTTTTGTCATTTTTGTCATTTTTGTCATTTTTGTCATTTTTGTCATTTTTGTCATTTTTGTCATTTTTGTCATTTTTGTCATTTTTGTCATTTTTGTCATTTTTGTCATTTTTGTCATTTTTGTCATTTTTGTTATTTTTGTAATTTTTGTAATTTTTGTCATTTTTTTCATTTTTGTCATTTTTGTCATTTTTGTCATTTTTGTCATTTTTGTCATTTTTGTCATTTTTGTCATTTTTGTCATTTTTGTCATTTTTGTCATTTTTGTCATTTTTGTCATTTTTGTCATTTTTGTCATTTTTGTCATTTTTGTCATTTTTGTCATTTTTGTCATTTTTGTCATTTTTGTCATTTTTGTCATTTTTGTCATTTTTGTCATTTTTGTCATTTTTGTCATTTTTGTCATTTTTGTCATTTTTGTCATTTTTATCATTTTTGTCATTTTTGTCATTTTTGTCATTTTTGTCATTTTTGTCATTTTTGTTATTTTTATTATTTTTGTCTTTTTTGTAATTTTTGTCATTTTTGTAATTTTTGACATTTTTTTTCATTTTTGTCATTTTTGTCATTTTTCTAATTTTTGTCATTTTTGCCATTTTTGTCATTTTTGTCATTTTTGTCATTTTTGTCATTTTTGTCATTTTTCTAATTTTTGTTTTTTTTGCCATTTTTGTCATTTTTGTCATTTTTGTCATTTTTGTCATTTTGAGCATATCATTTTCCAATAGACAGTTCATTCTCAAAGTATGTTCAACATGTATTGCTGAATTCCATGAATAATTCTATATATTTAAACATTTATTTTCTTATCTTGTCTTGTTATAGATTTAAAAACAAAGATTAAATTCATGGAAGATTTTTAGATCTTTTGTTGTTCCATCAGTTTCATGATTTTTCTGAGTATTGAGAACTCGAGATCATTTTTGAAGGTACCAAACTTATTAAAATTCCTTATCAGATTTTTCATATTACTTAGATACTGATTTCGTGTTTTTAACAACTAATCACTATTTAGAATTTAAGTTTTCAACTTTTGTCACATCAAGAAAAACTTTTTTAGGACTGCTTCTGTTTTTAATATATGATCTGATGAGAACCTTTTCTTAATTGAATTTTGAAATTGCAGTTACATTTAAAACTATTGGCACATTACATGAAAACGTTTTTTGTGTTTTGAATAGGGTAAATGATCTTGAGCGAAACTAGTCGAAATCTGATCTTGAGCGGAACCATTTACTTTTCCTAAGATCTAGACAATGGTTATTTATGAATCTTATCGAGATGTTCATAGAACACTTTTTTAAGATCTTTTCATACAATCTTTGTCATTTTTGCTAAAATTTATGGAATGAAATAATGTTATTAAAAGATTTAAAAACATACGCTTTTCTGCTGCAATTTTCGCCAATCTATGCTGACTTTGAACGTCAATTTATGTAACTCTTGGCCGCTATAAACTGATTCTCAATGATTAAAATGGTAGAAAAATTCTTAAAAAAGCATTATTCGGGTTTTTGTAACAAGTTTTTCCATTAAAATATCAATTTATCGCTTAGTTTTTAAAAGTAAAATATGATCTTGAGCGGAACCATCTTTGATCTTGAGCGGAACTACTAGCTTCCGAAAAAAACTGCTAGGTTCGCTGCCTTATGCCTTATGTCTCACACGCAGGTTTTACCCCTGAATGTAAACAACACCCTTTTATTTTTCTTATTATATCAGCTTTAGGGACAGAAAAAATATAAAATTAAGCTCGAATAAAACTAAAAATTTATTTAATTGGTGTCACAGCGTACCAAACCAGGCACTCAAAATGTTTAATTTATTGGAGTACAGGAAATGTTTTCGATTCTTTCTTTCAGTAGGACGATGGTCAGGTGGAGGAAGGCTTTCATACACATTTTTTGGCATTATTCGAGAACTAATGAAGCTAATAAAGTAAAATCATTATTCCAGAATGAGAATCAATTGCCAAATTCATTGCCATTACTATTTGATCTCCAAGAAGCAGCTTTCGTTTAAAGAGGTAGTTTTTGATGTTGAAATTCCAATAGCAAACGATATACCAATAAACAAAAATTCAAATTACTTTTAACACAAATTCTTTCAATTCTAAAATGTGTTGCAAAGCACATCTGGTTAGCTATTTTATAATACTTAACGATTCAATTGGTGGTCTGGTTGAAAACCTATCCGATTCCCTACTGTTTGATGTTTACCTAGACTTGAGCTCATGGAAATCGGTTTTGGAAATAAGTATTTTATCTATTGAGCTAAATGCTTTCCATATTTTTTTTTTAAATATGAATTAATTTTATCGTGATTCCTAAGAAACAAGAATTTATTATAAACTTTGTTCTATGAATAAGTTGTTTCGAGCAAGAATGCTGAAATCAAAGAAAAATCTGAAATTTCACAGAATTATGAGCAAATTTTTATCACAGAATCTGTGCCACTGAACACAGAAATATGAAATATTCACTGATTTCACAGAATTTTAGAATTTTCAATAGATTTCCATAATTATTAAGATTTCTTACTATGAATTAGAAAAGTTTGATAAGAATTTCAATGTTAACTGAGTTTTCCCAACTAAAATATAAAAAAGAAGCAATTTATCAAAAATTTTCAATTAAATTAAAGGAATTGGCATCACCGAAATCTATCACTGAGTTTTGAGAAAAAAGTACAAAAAATCAGAATTTTTTCACAAAACACTTTGATTTAGAGCAATGTACAGTTTTATTTGCAAAATCTGTAATTTAAAGCATCTTCTTTTGCATTACAAACTTTGTCGTAACCTTCAAAAGTTGTTCGGGGCAATATGACCCTAAACACGAACATTCAAATAATCACTCAAATACACAAACGAACCTAATTTTTGAGTTAAAAAACTAAAATTTGAGTCTATAGAATCTATTCTTTCAAAATAAGATACAGTGAATCAAAGTGAATTTTTTTAAAGTAAGAAATAAATTTGAACGGATATTTTGAGAACAACTTCGGAAGGCTAAGTTTTTGTTAGTTATGTAAAAACATAAATTTTTGAACTTTAAAATCTTAAAAGATGATATTTAATTGAAGTTTTCACAGTTACACAAAGATTTGGAATGATAGCTATTAAAGATGTTGACAGTACAAAATGGTTCCGCTCAAGATCATATTTTAGTTCCGCTCAAGATCAGAATTCTTTCTTCAGTAAAACAGCTCTAGAGTGATCAGGGTTTACTCTAAGATATTCTACAAATCATCATTAGAAAGCAGAAACCAAGATCTATCCGCTGAACTAAAAAAAAAATCGTTCGGATATAACCCCTATCCATACCGCTTGGTCAACTGTTCCGAGTTGCGTCGAATTGAGCCAATTAGTTCCGCTCAAGATCATTTACCCTATATTAAACTCAAACGAACATTTTGATAAGGAATTATACAATTTGCAATTCTTGTTTTGGTAGGCTCTGTTTATTACTTTAATTTTAAATTTTTTATTTAAATTTTATTAATTTTATTTGTAATTTGATTTAAAAATTCAAAAATTTTGAATTATAATTTTTTGATTGACGTTATCAAACCATCCTTGTGGCATTCGTGTCTGAATTTAAATTTAAATTATGATTTGAATTTGATACATCGACTTGGCTCTGGATAAAATCTAATTTATGATTTTGAACTTCACTCTTGAACTTTTTGTCTGTATCTTCTTGAGATATAAGTTTTTTTTGGTTTGATTTTTTTTTTTTTTTAATTTTAAGTCAGAAATATTAATGTTACTTCTCAACTGAAATTGAAATGAAAATCATTCATTTGTGCATCATTGAATTTTTGCGAAGCAGAGAATTTACGTTGGTATCAGAGTTAAAAGAAATTGCGAATTGAATTTTGCATTCATCAGCTTTAATCAGAGTTAACATTTTCGATTAATTGATTAACTGCTTTCTAAGCAGGCATAATTGTTATTTCAAGGCAAAATGTTGTTTTTTCAGTTCCTTCGTATGTTCAAAAAAATTTGTATTCTCTCCCATGGAAAAGGAAAAAAAATCAATTCATAGGGCTTCCCCGAAAAAAATGAAGACCAAAAATTTGTAAAAAGGGTGCAAAGTCAAAAACGTACCACTTAGGTTTTTCTACAATAATAAAGATTTATTCTTAAAATATCGTGTGTAGAAGTAAATAATAATGACTTAACAAACTATATTAACAGATAGCAGCATTCAAAGCGTTTTCAAGAATTTGAAGGGTTTTAGAAGGTTTTTAAGAGATAGAATTAAGGAATTTGACATTTAAGTATTAAAGCTTAAATTAGTATTTTTTATAATCAGTAAAAAACCATTTTTTTAGTTTTAATTCGTAGATGGCAGAACTCTCTTGCTGTTTAAGGAAATTGAGACCCATTTTCTACTATTCGGGATTTTGAAGGGTGTGCTGGCAGTATTATTGGTATAATTTGGAAATAAATCAGAAGTTGAGATGAGCTGAAACTTCGGCTGGTGAGCTGGTGAGTTTTTGCAAATTCCGAAATGCTTTCTTCAGCATGAACTCCAACAAAACTGTGTAAGGAAATTACCTCGAAATTATAAATATGGTCTCAAATAAATCCGACAAATCAATATCGAGAATTAATAAATCAATATTGAGAATCTGATTTTAACCCTTTCCTTCCCACGAGGTTTTTCACTTTTTAAAAATATAAATATTGATTTACAACTAAAGTTCTCGAACAAAAGAGGTATAATTTAAGGCTTCTTTAATGATCCATTCGATAAATTTGCGTTTTGAGGTGGATCATATATGCTCCATAGGGAAGATAATAACACATAGGGTGTAAATGAAAAACAAAAAAAAAAATGCAAAAAAACATGGAATTTCATCACCTCATAGATCACAAACTAAAAAGATCCTATTTGGTAAAAAACTTCATGGCAATACCCATCTCTCGATAGTCTATTTTTTGAAATATTTGAAATTTTCATTTTTGCCTTGAACAATGGCCTTCATGACACTTTGCGCCAGGAAAACAAAACATGTCGTTTTTCGAAATAATCACGAACTTTTACAAATATTTCGAGACATGTGGTCATTTCAGCAGATAAAATAGCTATCCTGAAGCAAAACATTGTTTTAACGGCATGATTTTTATGAGTATTGATAAAAAGCTTCACAAGAAGAAAAGTACGTTTTGTTAACAGTGTATCACCAGCGACCCACTTTACTCACTCGAAAATTTATATGTTTTAGTTGAAATCTAAGTAAACCACCATTTGATTTTGCTCGCATAAGCAACCTTCTGCACGACAGTAAATATTTTTATTTGAGGGAAATTATAAATACTTATCAAGTTGTTGAACAACAAATGACGACTTGATTTAAATTCGGAAAAAAAATCCGGCGTTTTTGCAGCCTTTCATCTGCCAAGCAAAACCTAGCGATCGATTTTCTTCAAATTTCATTCAATGTTTCTTCACTCATATCTACGCATTCGATAAGAAAATGGTGCGTAGAAATGCGAGCTGTGCAAAATAGTGGATCACCTGTGCTACCATGGGAAGAAAAAAAATCAAAGTTTTTTAATTCCAACCTGTTTTTAATGATTCAAAACTAACCAGGACGTCTATTCACCTTTTTTTTTTTTAGGTAGTCCAGATGTCACATTTCAGCACATTTTTGACACATAGTTAGCACCGATCGGCATTAAAATTTTGCAACCTCTTCTTTCTGGTATTCGTGTCGCGAGAAAATGAGAGTCTACCATTGCTCTGGGAACAAGTGACCTCACTTTCCTTAGCGACATATAAGGCGAGTAGAAACTCAACATAAAAATTTGTCCACCAATTAAATTTCTCATCCCACTATGCCCATTTATTTATTTAGTAGGTAAGTATCTAACAGTGCAGTCCCGGTGATGCCGTTGAAGTGGAGATGATGCACTCGATGAAGCGTTAACGTCTTACCCCATATTTATGAATCGAGATAGGTTCGATTTTCCATTTGAAACAGGACGCCGCCGCTGCTGTGACGATCAATACACGAGAGGCAGTGAAAACAACTGCATCCGATTGCGATCACGGCATTCCTTTCGGGAGCATTTCCCCGGGGCGACGACAAGCTGTCCAAATTTGTTGGTTTTTAATGACGAGCGATCGGTCTTTAGGGAGCGACAAGAGGAGTTCATTCCGAAGGGAAAATATGGGAATTTGATCGGAAACGTTACAAGTTTTGCTTTGAACATGTGCGCTACATTAATAAAATTTGTTATTTTGAGAAGCTTGGGATCGTTTTGACGATGCACCACTAATGAACGACTCGATCGTTCAGCACATTAGAAGAAGTGTCACGGTGCGTTCATGTTTCAATGAATGGTAAACATTGTCTTTGAATCGGTTTTTTTTGGGGTTTTTAGGAGAAGGGAACCATCTTTTATAATTAAAATTTCGAGATTTGATCTGTTCGATCTGATCAACAACGTAAATAACTTTTCGGGCGACCATTTTCTGTTAAATAAATGAGCTGAAGTTTTATTGGCCGTGTCTAGGCTAGAGAGGATTGCGCGATAATGGATCGCGCCATCTTGGGCCGCCCCATTAGGTCATCGCCGTGTGGCCACCATTAGGCGGTGCGGTTAATTAGCCTTCCCCGGACCATCATCGCCGAGATTTGGTTCGTAAATTTTTGGTCTCACACGTACGCAATTCGCTTAAGCGCCAAAGTTCAATTCAATTTTTTTGCGCCCAGCAGTTTATAGGTTAGTTAGAGAGTCTAGGTGATGTTTACTCATGTCTGGGTCTTCGTCCACGAGACGTCACCGTCGTCGTCATCGTCATCTTGAGCAAGCAGTATACCGATCGTAAAATTTCAATTTAACATGCCAAAACTGAAGGCCACCACCATCGGGCAGGTTTTTATTATTCAAATCCGTACTTTTTTTTGGGGAACGAGGGAAGATTGAAACAGTAAAGAGCTTAAAACGGGGCCAGTTAATTATTCACGATTTTTTTTTTCGTTCGCTGCCCAGATTGAGTAAATCAAGAAGACAGCAAACAATCACCCAGGGGGATAAATCGGCTAATAAACTGTTCCTATTTTTCTGCGTCTCTATTTTTTTTTCAGCAAGCCGAGAAGAAGGAAAAACTATCGACCACAGCTGCCGGCATGGATGGATCGCTGAGCGCCGCCGTAGCCGCCTGTGCTGCAGCCGCCGCCGCTGCGACCAACAACAATAACAACCTTAACAGCAACCCAAACAGTAACTCATCCACCGGCATTACGTCATCGCCCCTGCTGGCGACGTCGACGACGACGACGACGATCATCGAACAGAATGGAATCGCACCGCCTTCGCCCTCGACGACGCCCCTCTCGGAGGCTGGGAGTGTGAGTGGGAACGCCGCTGCGATTGCCACCGGAAGTAGTCCGGATAAGCCGACGACGACGGCCGTCGATGGTGGGTGCGAATCTCGGCTAGATCTGCTCAAGGACGACAGTCCGAAGACGACGTTCAACGTCAACAACAACAGTATCAGTAGTAGTAACAACAATCCGCTGAGTAGTAACAAAGTGTTGGATGGCAGCAAAAGCGGACACAACAATAACAGGGTCAGTCCGACGCCGCCGGAAAATAACAGCAGTGTTGCCGTAGATGGCTGCAGCAGTGTAAATAGTAGTGGTGCGGAAAAGGTGAATGAAATCCATAGCATCAGTGGAGTGCTCGGTAACTGCGCCCAAAGTGGTGCCAGCAGTGGGGAGTCTCAAAAGGAAGCCAAGGAGCAGCCGCCGAAGGTGACGGAAAATGGACCTCGGACGAGTAAGACGCTGGCGGAGGAGCTGACGGCGAAAGATAGAGAGGTAAGTTAGTAACCCATGTAAGTTTTATAAGCTAGACATTTTTTAAGTTGAAATAAAGATATTCAGCAAACATCGTTTAGAGGCTAGGCTTGCGCAAGTCTGGTTAAAGTTTTCAGGTGTTCAGAGTTCGGATCTAGGTAATCCTCTGACCATCCTTTTAAAAACTGACACACCTTTAGGTGGGGTTTTCCAATTTGTTTTAAAACCACATTGACCATTTTTCCAACACTTTTCAAGCAATTAATGATAAAATGTAATTTTAATAATTCTTCATAATGACACCTGTCTGATGAGCAGTAAGCAAGTGTCTAACGCTACAGTTTTGAAAAGGTTAAAAACAGTGTAAGGAGAAATGTTTAATATCTTGGCTAGAAAAACACTTTGGTGTACCCAGTAAACAGAGATTGAAGTGTTTTTTTTTTTTTTTTAAATAAATTTAGCGTAGCTTAGCTTGATTGACTTCTCACATCCACCTGAAATCATTGAACTCAAAATGCTTTATACATAAAATAGAACATAGAAATTAAAGACATTTTCCAAAAAATTCTAGCGACGATCAACATTTTAAGTTTCATGATCGCTGATGTAGATCAGTGGAACTAGCTCCACATCGCCAATGATTGCTACTCCGTGATTGGCCGAGGCCATCAATTTTGATCAAAGGTCAAAAGATTGGTGTCTGGGATTGACAGAATATTCACAATGTCCAAATTTGATGCTTTTTCTTTGAACCGTCAATAACGGTGCCGACCACGTCTTCATAGTCAAAAAATAGTTTGGAAAAGATTCTGAAATGACAAAAATGACAAAAATGACAAAAATGACAAAAATGACAAAAATGACAAAAATGACAAAAATGACAAAAATGACTTAAATGACAAAAATAACAAAAATGACAAAAATGACAAAAATGACAAAAATGACAAAAATGACAAAAATGACAAAAATGACAAAAATGACAAAAATGACACAACAATGAAAAAAATTACAAAAATGACAAAAATGACCAAAATGACAAAAATGACAAAAATGACAAAAATGACAAAAATGACAAAAATGACAAAAATGACAAAAATGACAAAAATGACAAAAATGACAAAAATGACAAAAATGACAAAAATGACAAAAATGACAAAAATGACAAAAATGACAAAAATGACAAAAATGACAAAAATGACAAAAATGACAAAAATGACAAAAATGACAAAAATGACAAAAATGACAAAAATGACAAAAATGACAAAAATGACAAAAATGACAAAAATGACAAAAATGACAAAAATGACAAAAATGACAAAAATGACAAAAATGACAAAAATGACAAAAATGACAAAAATGACAAAAATGACAAAAATGACAAAAATGACAAAAATGACAAAAATGACAAAAATGACAAAAATGACAAAAATGACAAAAATGACAAAAATGACAAAAATGACAAAAATGACAAAAATGACAAAAATGACAAAAATGACAAAAATGACAAAAATGACAAAAATGACAAAAATGACAAAAATGACAAAAATGACAAAAATGACAAAAATGACAAAAATGACAAAAATGACAAAAATGACAAAAATGACAAAAATGACAAAAATGACAAAAATGACAAAAATGACAAAAATGACAAAAATGACAAAAATGACAAAAATGACAAAAATGACAAAAATGACAAAAATGACAAAAATGACAAAAATGACAAAAATGACAAAAATGACAAAAATGACAAAAATGACAAAAATGACAAAAATGACAAAAATGACAAAAATGACAAAAATGACAAAAATGACAAAAATGACAAAAATGACAAAAATGACAAAAATGGCAAAAATGACAAAAATGACAAAAATGACAAAAATGACAAAAATGACAAAAATGACAAAAATGACAAAAATGACAAAAATGACAAAAATGACAAAAATGACAAAAATGACAAAAATGACAAAAATGACAAAAATGACAAAAATGACAAAAATGACAAAAATGACAAAAATGACAAAAATGACAAAAATGACAAAAATGACAAAAATGACAAAAATGACAAAAATGACAAAAATGACAAAAATGACAAAAATGACAAAAATGACAAAAATGACAAAAATGACAAAAATGACAAAAATGACAAAAATGACAAAAATGACAAAAATGACAAAAATGACAAAAATGACAAAAAAGACAAAAATGACAAAAATGACAAAAATGACAAAAATGACAAAAATGACAAAAATGACAAAAATGACAAAAATGACAAAAATGACAAAAATGACAAAAATGACAAAAATGACAAAAATGACAAAAATGACAAAAATGACAAAAAAGACAAAAATAACAAAAATGACAAAAATGACAAAAATGACAAAAATGACAAAAATGACAAAAATGACAAAAATGACAAAAATGACAAAAATGACAAAAATGACAAATATGACAAAAATGACAAAAATGCCAAAATGACAAAAATGACAAAAATGACAAAAATGACAAAAATGACAAAAATAACAAAAAGGACAAAAATGACAAAAATTATTCGGTTATATATTCAGGAATATCTTTTTGTAAAGTCTTCAAATCAATTTTGGTAAACATGAATATATTAATTCCTTTAAATTTATAGCTTGCATCTAAGCAAGACATTCAAACCTCACCTTTTTTTCTTTCAAAAAATAAGTTTCTCATAAAATTTAAGTTACTTTTTTGGCTCTAACTTTGATTGTTCCACTTTGTCTTCAAATTGGGTAATTTTATTCTAGACGCAATTTCACATAATTCTTGTGAAAATCGCCTGACGATACGAGCTTTGACAAAAATGTTATTGAGGGTACAAAAGAGGTATTCCAATCTCAAGGATAAGAGGTAAAAATTCCTCGTTGACACTAATTGTATGGGAAAATAAGGCTATTCTATGCTGGTTTTGCAGAACCTTTTGATTGAAATACCCTTGATAACTTTTCTGTAGTTGCTTGTATCATCTGACGTTCTTTAAAAAAAATGTGAAATTAAAATTGGATTAAGAAAACTAAGTTCGATAATCAATCGGTACATGTGCATAAAATTTAGAGCCGTAACAAAGAATTATTCCAAACAAACTTGAACGTCATCGGTGAGCTCAAGTTAAATATGGCTCCATTTGCTTGATAAGTTTTCGAGTTATACAGTGTTAAAAATTCTAATACGCACACATACCCCTTTATGAAGTTTATTCTCATCAGAGAAACTAAACTAAAACTACACTTATTTTACCATGACAAAACTCATATCTATCCTCATTAGCTGTGAAAATTTATAAATACACAATTTTGGGGTGAAAACTCCTATAAGCACACCTCATGTTTTACTAAAGAAACATCTAAATAAATTTTCAAAATCCAAAAACTGTTAGAATAATGACTGTTTTGAGAACCTGTTATCAAAATAGTGTGAAATATTTGGTTTGGCATTAGGTTTATTGGATTATCCAAGGTTTTTAAGACTTTTGTAAATCTTTAAGTTCCTTCGTATCTTGCACAACTCATGGACTGATCCAAACTTCTGATAATCACTTTGGACATATCTGGCGAAGATATTCCTAAGATTTTAAATAGGATTCGGAGCTAGATTAAGGCCTGTCCACTCCGGAAAATGATTCTTTTTCTTGAAAAACCCTTCCATTTATTCTTTGGGACATAAATCATGGCATTATTAAGAAAAAAAGTTAATGTCTACATTCATAATATCCTCTGTAAATGAGATCTACTGAATCTACTGATCCCATTTACTGAGGATACTATGGATGTTAACTCTATCTTTCTGCTTAATAATGCCATGATTCATGTCCCCAAGGAAAAATTGAAGGGATCTCCAAGAGAAAGAACAGTATTCTGGAGTTCCAGGTCATATTCTAGCTCTGCATCCTGTTTAAAATCTTAGGAATATCTTTGCAAGATATGTTCAAAATGATTATCAAAAGTTTTTTGAAACGTTTTTTTAGACGACAAAAGCAAGAAGTCACAAAAACCTTGGATAATCTATGGACGGACTATTTTGATAACTTTGGTACTCCAGCCAGTCGTTATCATTAACAGTTTTTGGAATTTTAATCATTAATTTCGATGTTTTATTAGTGAAACATGAAGTGTGCTTATAGAAATTTTCACCCCAAAAATGTATATTTTTAAATTTTCTCAGCTAATGAGGATAGAATTGAACTGTGCTGTGGTAAAATAAATGTAGTTTTAAAAGATCTTCCAAATGGCATTATTATTTTAGTGAGATTATTTTTTTTAATGAGAATAAACTTCGAAAATGTGTGTGCGCTTACAGGAATTGTAATAAGTAAGGGCTTAAAATTTTGAAAAAAAAAGTTTCTGTAATAATATCAAAAATATGATCCGCATAGGCAAATGTTGCAAAATTTGCAAATTTTGATTAAAATCGTTTACAAAATTACACTAAAAGCATCCTACAGCGCTTCAGCGATTTCAAAACACATCATGACTTACTAGGCCAGTGGATTTCAAACTTTTTCACTCACCGCCCCCCTGTCTTGATAGTTTGGAGCTAATCACCCTCCTTAGAGTATTCTGGAACAAATTTGTTCCTATATGCAACCAAAAAATGACAACTGGTACGGTAGGGACCAAACCACTGTACTAGGCGATTGTCTTGGATCTTGGTTTGGTTCAACTCTGAGTCGACTTGAGACTTCAAATCATTTTGTCTTACCTACAACGTTACAGATTGAAAAAAACGATTTTGTAAGAGTTTTTTTTTACTTTTAAACTTTTTAGGATTAAATCGTAGAACTTTAACATGTTCAGCAAAGTTGGGTGTTCTGTTGAGATAAATATTGAAGAAATTTAAGTTCTAAATTGCTAAGCGAAAAAAGTAGCATTTTGATTTCGCTACTGGTGGACCCCTCGACTTTGTATCTTTAATTTGTCTACAAAACAAGATTTGAAATAACTTTTTTATTTCTATCCCCGAAAGAAGTGATCGATTTGCGCAAACTGATCATGAAGAATTTTTAAAAAAATATCTTTCCTTTTGAACAAGTACCAATTGGAAAAATATCTGAAAAATCTTTTTTTTACTTACACAAGTTTATTTCCTTAATCTTTGTCAAGCTTCAAACGATTCTGATTAAAGTTGAATTCATATTTTCGTTTTTGATTTCAGATAAAGGTTTTGTTCTCAGAAAATCGATTCGAAGAGAATTACTCTGCTGAATATGATTAAATTATTTTTTTGAAAATCGATATTATAGAACAGTATTTTTTATCTTATAATTTACATTCTGTGTTTGCATGATGCTTATGCATCAGAGCAAGTTGCTTATTTTGTTTAACAAAAAAAACAAGGTTCTCTCTAAATCATTAAGAAATAAAAAAAACGAACGAAGACTTCACCTTTCAAATAATCAAACTAACGAAAATCTTTTTACAAAGTTTTATTCATAATAAACATATTTTTGGAAAACCATTGCCTGACCAATGTAATTAACTCGGGCAGATCGAATTAGCAAAGAAATCAAACTGTCTTTCTCCCCCACCCCTTTATCGTTCTTAACAGAAATCATCAGTTTTTGGTTTGTTTTTCATCGATGACACAACGGAAGAAGGACGACTTTTTTCACGATATAAACAAACCCATCGCGAGCTCGGCTCCACCGCTGGGTGAAAATTGTTTTATTGATAAAATATAACCGGTTTTCACGTTTTGCGAACTTCGGTCGGCCAAATGTCGCACAACAGAGTTGCTGACGAAAAAGTTAAAAGAGGGCGGAGGGGGGTAGGAAGGTGCTGAAAACCTTTGGCTAAACCGCACCACATGGGGTGGGCTGGGAGTGTTGTTGGGCGCGATTGTTGGTGGTAGAAAAATGAACGACGAGGTACCACCAACAACGCGAGTCAGCGAAAACTCGCAGCAGAGCGGGAGAAATGAAAGGTAATAAAAATAAAAACTTCTTATCAGAGCAAAAGTTGAAAATTTATATGCAAATGATTTGGCTTTTCAACACAGCTTGGCACAGAGCTCAGCGGAACATGGTCGTCATCCCCCCTTACCGATTTGACGAGTTGAGAATGGGGTGGTCCCTCCATCCGGAACCAGGTTGTAGATGGGCGGTGGTTTCTTTAATTTCGTGGCCTCGAACAAACCCCGGTGCTGATCGAAGTCGTCATCATCGTCAAATATTATTGCGACCAGGAAAAGGTTTTTCGAATTGTTTCGGTGATTTCCACTTTCGATGAAAGCTGCCTTTAAGCGATTTCGAAGGTTGGTGGAAGAAAGTTCTGAAAGGGGAGGGAGGAAGGGAGGGTGATTAACAAATAATACACCACGCTTGTTACGAGCTAACCTCAGAGACCTGCTGCTGTTGCTGCATTCGTTCTGGTGACGGCCCGGAATCGAGTGGTGGGGAAGAGGTTTGTTTCGGTCTTCTCTTCAGCTTTGCTACACACTGCTAATAATAATCAGGAATAAATTATCGAACGGGGAAATGTGTGGTGGCTCAGCTTGTGGCTTGTGGATCGCAAAATGACGCATGCATTAAACCGGGGAAAAGGGGGAGCCTTGGGTGGCATTTAAATCGCCTATCGAGTAGTCGTTTGTGGTGTTTTTAAAACAGGTCAATGGATCGTTCGCTCGTTCTCATTTGGAAAGCTAGGGGGGATGAATGCGAAGGCCGAGAGAAAGAGGGGTATAATTTTCTATACAATTGCATGCTATTTGATTTATTTTCAGTACCATTTCACCTTGGGTTGTGTTTTATGGCGTTCTTTGGATTAAATGACACATCGGGAATTGGCTTTCGAATGGAGAGGGGGGTGGGGAATTCGGGAAGGGTGGAGGTTTGGTGACTAATTGCTGGCAAAATATGCAAAACGTGTGTTGGAACGATCGGAAACTATCGAAGGCACACATTATTGGAACAGTTTACCACTAGACCGAAGTTGGAATCAATCATTTTGATAGAAGTGACATCTACTGATTGTGAAACAGCTGCTGCCTACATTTTAACAAATAAATAAAACGTTTGAAATTGAATTGAAAAAAAAACAAGTTTGAAAAAAGCTGAGGTTGACTTTTGTTGGAAATGAAAAATCACAATAAATTCATGATACTTTTAGGTTTAACTTTATTGATTTATTAAATATATAGATATTCAGATAACTTTTTACCAAAAAAAATATGTTAATGTCAACAAGGAGCTATTTAACAATCAAATAATTGTTATACGACATAAATCAAACAGGTCTGTAAAATTGCTTGATTTCTTCTGCAAATCGTTTATTAACTAAAATAACTTATAAATTTTATGTATTTATTAATTTAAACCAACTTAAGACAATTTCAATCTTTAAACTGATCTTTGGAAGTGTAAAAAATCTGCTAACGCAAGAGGTAAGAAACACAAGACTATGAAATTTTTATATTTGAATCCAATATGTATCCAATATGTATCCACCTTGAAAAAATGGTACCAAAAATCTTAAAAGATTATATTTCTCAGGAAAAATTGTACCAACTGGATATGAAAGAGACCAAAAACCTGCTGTAAACGGTAGACAAAAATCTAAAGGGGTGCCTCGCATTCCTCGAGGCGAAAAACACGCGTTTATTTGCAAATGGAACAATAAAACATTGAAAACCCATTTGCATACACACATAAACGGTGGCGAGGCAAAACCGGCTAAGACACGCGTCTTATTCTTGGAAGGTACCAAAAAGTAGCAGCCGGTTGCGCTCGGTCTTTGGAAAAACAACCGATAGAAGACGGCGACGACTACTGGCTTTAGGCCACCCACCGAGAGAAATTGCACGACAAACCCGAAAGATCGAGATCATAAATTCTCCCGTCGTCGTAACCCACACACAACACAAAACACAAGGGTTTTCCACTATTTTCGAATAAGGAATCTGCATACTTACCTACCGATAGCAATCGAAACGGCGGCGACGATGAAGGCAAATTCGGAATCATCCCCCCTTACCAGGAGCGGTCTCCTCGGCCAAAGATTCCTTAGATAGTAGTGTATAAGGCGCGGGTTTTTCCTCGTTCTATCCTTCCCGATAGGGTGACCGGACACCCCGCGACCGTATGTTGTTCATTAGCGATGAAAATTGGAAGTGAGGAGGGTTTGGAATGCGCCAAGAAAGATACTATCAAATGGCACATATATTTCACCGAACGGGAGTCTTGTGTCTTGCTCGAAGAAAACAACAGCCAGTGTGGTTTTCAACGATGTGGCGCGCTTTAATTCCTTGCTTGCTTGCCGGGCCGGGTTTCTTCGGAGCAGAAAATAGTCTAAATTTCGAAAGTGTCAAAACAAAACATACTTTAGCTCTATTTATTGGTGTTTGGTGCTGTTGCCGTGTTTTTTGGCCCAGAGAAGAAGAGAGAAACAGTTACGGTGGCAGTTTAAGAAGAGAGCCGGTATGTTTTGGTTCAACCTCCCACACTCCAAGGCGGCACCACCCCGTGAAAACCCCGAAGAAAACCCCGTGCCATCTCGAAAGGTTTCGGATCATTTGCTTTGGTAAACACTTCAATGAGGGTTGGTTTGAGGGATGGCAAGATGAAGCATTCGGTACACAGCATACGTACACGAGTCACTTGCACCCAACGAACCGCACTGCCAGCTACAAAATCAAACATCCACCCCACACACACCACTCCAAACCCAACCGGGTAGAATGTTGCACTTTGCGTCTGGAAGAAATTGTTCCTCAATTACACATTTGTTCGAAACATTAGGATCGGCTCGGTTAATACCACGATTTAACTGAACCGCTAGAATTTTCTACTTTTATTTTGAAATTTTCTTTGAATTGAATATTTTGAATTGTCAATGTTACTAATTAGCTCTATTTTACTCAAAGTTAACAACAACATGCATTCTTATTTTGATATGAATTCTTAAATAGGTAGATTTCTTAAAAACTTTGAAGACTTTATACATATTGTTTCTGCTACAAAAAATAACCATGTCTCAAACTCAAAATGTGAGCTAAGTCCTTCACAAACATTCAACTTATGGGGTTAAAGCCATCTTAAAGGCTAAACGTTGCTTTATCGACAATATTGTTACAGCTGAAAGTGATATTTCTCACCTGGATAAATTCTGCCAAACAACAAATGCTGAACCGGAAGGCTAGCTGGGGTCCGAGGATTATCAGGATACAGTAAATCACGACAAAAAAACGGATTTTTGAGGTAATCTCTTGCCAATTGTTCCCTCAGTTGATAATCGCGGTCACTCACTTTCACACTTCATTTCAACAACTGTTTAAGAAGGAGGTTGATCGATCATCTCACGATTTGCGTCTTGTTGTCAAATTGATCAACTCACTAGCTCATGTGTTTTTCTGCAGTGAACTCGCAAAAATGTTCGATGACGAAGATGCTGTTTGCTACGTTTGCCAGAAAGTTGAGGATAATCCATCTCAATCAATCGAATACGCTCAGTATGCTAGGGTGGTTCATCCTAAATGCAAGAAATTTTTTGGGAATGCTATTGCCAGGACAAAGGCGAAAGCTTTCTTCTGTACCGTTGAATGCAGTTCTATTTTCAACCGAAATAACAAAAGAAAAGACTCACATGATCTAACGGATGTTATTTCGGAAATTCGAAAGTTAGGACAACGATTAGAGTAGACCAAGCACCAATCTGTCTTAGCTGTTCATCAGTTGCAACAACAGATGGAGGGAATTGCCAACACCATCAAGCAGATTGAAAGGTCGCAACAGCTTATATCAGACCAGTTCAAGCAATTCAAGAATGATTTGGAAGCTATTAAAAATGAAAATAGAAATGTGAAACTGGATGTCGATGAATGGAAAGCGAAACATGATGGACTTGCCAGAAAATTTGCAGATATGGAAACCGAATTGGACAAATTCAATAGAAGCTCCCTGGCAAAAAATGCTGTAATACTAGGAATGCCAGTTGAGGGAAACGAAGACGCCAAGCAATCGGTTATTAGGCTCTGCGAGATTATGAGTTAGAAAATCGAACCCAATTCTATATGCTATGCTAAACGTATCATTGGAAAGGCAACTTCAGAAAACGTTGGGCCAATCATTGTATCGTTTTAATCGGAAGCAATCAAGGATTTACTAATGGAGCGGAAAAGATCGAATGGACCACTGCTATCATCTTCATTGAGTGAAAGTTTCTATGGAAGTGCGAAGAAAATTACGATCCGGGATGAATTGACATTGTATGGCCGAAATTTGCTGAATGAAGCTAAGGAACTGCAAACGAAGCTGGACATGAAGCACGTATGGCCTGGTAGGAACGGGAAAATCCTGATGAAGCAATCGGATAACGCTAAACCAATCATCACACAGCAACTTTTTGAGCTCTCTGAAAAGGCAAATAAACGGTCATTGCATTCATCTTGCGGATCTTCTCCAGTAGAGCCAAATCCTAAACGTCGTCAAATGATATGAAATAGGTCTACAACAGATCGCTAAAATTATGAATTAAATTATGAATATAGTTCCTTAAAAATAATTACTTTTATAATACAATCTCATGCGTGAATAAAAGAATTTTTCAATCAAGCAATAAAAATGTACTTACTTTACTGAAACACAATGTAAGGGGCATCAATAACATGGACAAATTTGATTCAATTAAGGAAACTCTACAGCTGTATCCTGGAATGATTGATATTATTGTGCTTGGAGAAACATGGGTAAAAGAAAGCATTTCTAAACTGTATGATTTGAAAGGTTATCGAAGTATTTTTCGAGCAGACCGGATTCACAAGGAGGGGACTATTTCTGTATTTGAGATCGACTTTGATAGCTTCTGAATTAACAAATGAACACGATAACGGATTTCATCATATACACGTACGAGTAGATCTGGGCTATTCGCACCTCGACGTTCATGCAATGTATAAACCTCCAAATTATAACAATGATGCCTTTTTAGCTAAAATCGATGCAATTTTAAGCACAACATGTCCAAATCAGTTAAAAGTTATCGTGGGAGATATGAACGTACCTTCAGTCTAAATTAGCACAGAATTATGCCGATATTCTTAATTGCTACAATTTTACTGTTACAAACACAATCACCACGAGACCTATTAGTAACAATTTAATAGATCATGTCAAAAACGCAAAAGTTTTTTCAAGCATTAGCGACCATTCAATGATAATATCTGCTTTCAATTTGAAGAAAAAATTGACAAAATGTACACTAAGCAAGAACATCATTCCACATCGCAAACTCAATGCAGCATTTGAAAATGAAATTCAAGGAATATCAGAGAACACTGCCAGCGAAAAGCTTCTAAAAGTTTTTGAAATATTTCGAAACTTAAAACAAAAATATACAAAAAACCGTTCAAATTGAAGTCAAGGTCAAAGACAATTGTCCTTGGATGTCTTTTGACCTGTGGAAACTCATGAAAATGAAACATAATGTCCTAGCAAGAAGCAAACGACGTCCCACAGACACCAATCTTTAAGAACTTTTGCGCCATATATCACAAAAAGTTAATCGGGAAAAAGGAAAGGCGAAACAGTATTACTATAGAAACCTTTTTGATGTATCTAACCTAGCAGAAATATGGAAAAATATCAAATCAATAATCGAAAAGGAGACTTCTAATGAAGCACCAGTGATTCTGGATAATGGATGTAAAGTCGAAGAACCGGAAATCGCAAACTTTTTCAACCCTGGCTAGCCTCAAGTATTTCAAGTCAGAGAGACATTGGCAAATTTGGTACTCTCATGCACAATAATTCCTCCATATTCCTGGAACCATCTAATATAAATGAAGTTATTTTACAAATAAAAGAACTCGATCCAAACAAAAGTTGTGGTTCGGATGGAATTCCAGCATATTTTGTTAAAATGCATCATGTGTTTTTCGCAAGCATATTAAATGATGTTTTCAATGAAATGGTCACAACTGGCAGCTTTCCCGATTACGTTAAAAAGGCAAAAGTTATTCCAATACATATAGGAGGGAGAAAATCGGAAGTAAACAACTACCGGCCGATATCTGTTTTATCAATTCCGAGCAAAATTCTTGAGAAAATGTTGGCTTCTAGACTGACAGATTTTCTTAAAACCCACAAAATTCTTTATACTCACCAATACGGATTTAGAAGCGGATCGAGTACCTTGACAGCAGCATGTAAGCTAGTGGACGAAATCCTGCATGGTCTGGATGCAAAAAATGTCGTGGGCATTCTCTATTTGGACGATACCATTGAACACTCTTTACCTAACAGCATTTACCTAACTGTTGGCGTACCACAAGGGAGCAATCTAGGACCGCTGCTATTTCTGTTGTACATAAACGTCTTACCAAAGCTTGGTCTTAAAGGGAATCCAAGACTCTTTGCAGATGACACTTCTTTGTTATACATCACCAATAATCCTGGCGAAGTCGTTATTCAAATGAAACAAGATTTGCAACTGATTCAAGATTTTTTCTCTGATAATCTGTTGTCTCTTAATGTCACCAAAACGAAATACACCGTTTTCAACTCTCGGAGGTCGTTTCAAATGCCACCAAATAATGACCTAGTTTTTCAAAGCTCAAAGTTACAGATACCTCATCATTGATGCTTATCTTAAATGGAAATTGTTCATTGGTCAAGCCACATCGAAAATCTCAAACGGGAGATAAGCTCTACGTGCGGCCTTCTCTGGAGGATAAAAAATTTTGTTCCAATAAAGCAACGCTTAACCATGCATTTGTCCAATCGAAACTGCAGTACATGGTTGCAATATGGGGAAGCGCCAGTAAAAGCAGGTTGAAGTCTCTAGAAGCACTACAAAACAGGTGTTTGAAAATAGTATTTGGAAAACCGAGATTATACCCAACGATTGATTTGTATCGAGAATCTCCGCCTTCAGTTTTTCCTGTAAAAGCCTTACGAGAGTTACAAGCTCTGTTTCAAAATAAAAACTTTCTCCACAATCCCCACACCCACCGGAACCTGCAACTTCCTCTCTCAACCTATGGATATGATACACGAAGACACAATTACTTAACGACGCGTCGTATGAACACGGAAAGGGGTAAAGCTACCTTTTCTTACATTGGTAGCCAAAGGTTCATCGCCCTGCCAACACTTTTACTAACGGAAAACAGCTGTACAAAATTCAAGTTGAAACTCAAATTTCATCTGAGAAATAATCTGAATCTGTATCTGTTAATCCCTGATGCCGATTATCTAGAAGACACTAGAGGTCCACCGCACCTTCTCAATATAGATTGAAATCTCACTGAGGGTGCGCAACCTCTGCAATCGACCCCAACTAACACCCGCCCCATATATTCTTTTTTATCGTTTCCGCCTACCAAACCGACCACCACCGCCCACCACCACCGCTGCCATCACCATCAGAAACTGTTATTTATACAAAATCCAAATTCAAATTGTAAACCAATGAATTGTAGAAAAAATCAAGAAAAAAAAAATAAAATGATGAGAAGGTTTTATGCCTACGGGAGCAAGGATTCGAATCCAAATAAATTCTACTCCCACGGGCTTTTGCCTATCTCAATTAATCCCCCTGCGGCTATAAAAAAAAACTTAACATGAGATCTTCTACTCTGTACTGAAAAACTAGAATTCAAGAAAAAGTCCGACATATTGTATGAGGTGATTTCAAAGTCAAACATTTCATTAAGAATAACGAAAAAAATGTTTAAATCCAACAGCAGGTTTAGAATATCGATAGTTTTTTTTAAGTTGGTTTTTTGTATTTTTATAATGGAAGCTCAGATTAAACATTCTAAAAGCGTGTTTGAACTTACATGAATCATCACTTTTATCAAACGTGGACTGTCAAGGATAAAAGTGATAGTCCTAACTATTGTCAAACATTGATTCTACTCATAAACTTATAGCTCCGTGTATGATTATTTGTTATGCCAATATTTCCTACCATTAATCAGATGGTTACCGAACCGTTTTCCGTAAGGTGAAAAAAAGTCACACCTACTTACAGTCCATATTTTCTCACCACCACTTCCCCAACCATTTTACGTTTCCCATCTGAGGCTAAGCCAACATAAATAATAGAAGAAAGCCCGGCCACGACCAGACGACATCAGCCGTCTGTTGCAACTCCTGCTGCCTCTGTGCCGGTTTGGTGGCCATTAACTCGGGGCAGCAACCATCTGCCTTACAAGCCACACCACTAGCTAAACTTGGTACCTATCGAGTAAAGAAGCAGCAGCAGCAACAACAACAACCGTAATATGCTGCAATCCATAATTCCCATCCCGAGGGATGGCCACCAGCTAGCAGAATTAAGCTAGCTGGAACTCCCAAAAAATTAGTAAAGTCAGACTACGACGACGGCTTCTCCAAGTAACTAGGAATGCCTCCTCTCTCTCTTTTTCTGTTTGTTGTCGTTTGGTCTTTCAGGTTCGGTCCGAGTTTCCGGGAGTATCAACCCAGAATAAGAATTGGTTAGTTTGTTGGGTGGTGGGAAAACAAGAAAAGAATGGAAAACCTGCTGCTGTTGCTGCTGCAGTGTATTTTGTTTTATTTCATTAATTTTCTCCCCAAGTTCACACATTGGAACACAGAGCGAGTAAGCCGGAAAAAATATATTAGAAAAAAAGGTGGGTGGAGATTTTCTCAACTCCTTTGGCGCTTCCGAATTGAGTGAAGCTGCAGCTTCGAAGCGTTACTTTGGAAGGGAACAGAGTTGAACTTGGTGACTTCTGCTGCCCATATGTGCTCGAATTTGCTTCGAGTGGTTATGAATAATTGGTGTTATTTAACTCCTCGATTCCACCCTGGTTGCTTCTGGCCAAGTTGCACACGAGGAATTTCGGACATTCCACGTCTGGTCTTTAGGGCCCTAAACCTACATACGTTCCGAAAACAGGACTAACTCCGAAAGGCCGCACGCTATAAACAGCGATATATTGGTTATTTATTTTTTTGGTGCAGTAAGCCCATTCCGCTGCTCTGGCTGGCCTACCACGAAGTTTACCTTCGGGAAAAATTCTGGCCCCACCTGCTGCGGTCCTTCCCTGGCCACGGAAAACAAACTTGGTCGTCGTTTGGTGCCGGCTGAACAACATTAACATGTAAATTTTGTGTCTTAAGCCGCGTCGCCTTTTCGGTCCGCCTTCAAGCCGGTCAACGAGGAGGTAAGGGGGGATGATTTCTGCTACGAGAGGGGTCTGTGGATTCGATTCTGCACCTAATTTACACAACAAGGCTCTCGGCGAGTTTCATACAAGCGAACAAAACAACAACAGAACGATGTGTCCTTCCTTACGTTCGTTGTTGTGTTCTCTGGTGGGAAAGTTTCGCCCAGTAGCACCAAAGTTTGCACCAAATAGTTATGTTACTACGGATGCACAAGGCCCAATAATGCCACTGAGAAAACGGTGAAGCGGACCGAAAGTTTTTTCCTGGTGGTGCACCGATAAATTTGGCATTGTTTCTGGAGGGCGGATAAATCTCTCCTAGGAGGGTTATGCCAGGGGAGGATCGGAAAAGTATTTATTTTCTCCCCATGTTGTGCAGGTGATTGCGAGAGAAACTTCGGCTGCCGGTTATTTTAATTCAGTTCCGATTTTCGGACAAAGTTTTCTTTCCAAAACCACACTGAACCCGTAAATCTGAACGATTTTTGGATTTGTAGTTTTTGGAAAACATATTTGCTTTAAGCTGCTGAAACACGGTCGCAGTAGCATTTCCAGAAATTTTTCTGAATTTTTAAATTTTTAATTCTGTTTAAAATCCATTTGTTTGTTCTGATTTTTTTTTTTTAAATTATTTAAATGATAAAAATAACTTTTTTTGAAAAAATAAAAAAAAATATTCCACATACCGTATGGTCTCAATTTCGTCTAAATTTTTCCCAGTGCTGTTATTAAATTGTTCCAGTTTTGATTCAATTTTGGTTTCAATCTGTTTCAGATGTGTCTAAATATTGCCCTTGTTAATATTTGTTCTTATTTCGAAAAAAAAAAATAATATTCTTCCTAATAAAGATCATTTTTGGAATACTTGGTATTATTGTAATTGAACTCCGGTAATCGTGAACGATAACTAAACGCAATGTTTGGTTCCAACAGTGGCAGCAATTATTGAATTTTGTCATAATTAAAAAAAAATGAATCACTTCTGTTCGACCTATTCTTGACTCCAATTTGATCAAATATTATTTTAATTTTGGCATTGTTTTGAAAAAGTTTTGTCTCAATAATGTTTTGAAATCAATTTTGATTTTCAATTGTTTTATCTTAATTGTGTGACAATTATTTCTTCAATTTTGTCTCACTCTTGATTTAACCTAACTTAAAATTTGTCTCAATTTAAACTCAAGTATTTCTCAATTCTGATTAATTTTTGTTTCGATATCGTCAAAATTTTAAAAGATGTGTCTAAACTTTGGTTAAGTTTTAATAAAATATGTCTCAATCTTTTTTTGATTTTTTTTTCTATTTTTTTACTGTCCCTGTTAAGATTTATTTTCTGTTTTAATTTTGGATTCATTTGTTACAAAATTGTCTCTTTTATAACTAATTTTTAACTATTTTTGAACCAATATTGCACGTGTTCACAACCGTAAATCTCATTAAATTTTGTCTTTATTTTGAAAAATTATTGTCACAAGATTAACTCAATTTTATTAAATAAGGCCTGATTCAATTATTTTCAATTTAACTTCGATGTAGTTTTTTTAAAACTTCAACTCATATTTGTCAAAATTTGTCTGCATTCATCTCAATGTCTCTTAGGTATATATTTTGACCCCAAATCGTTTAAATTTTGTCTAAATTTTATAATATCAGAAAAGATTTCGATAATTTCATTAATTCAAAGTTGTTTTATTTCAAAGTTGTTTTGCAAAAGTTTGGAATTTTTCACGATTTTGTCTAGAATATGCCATCATATTCACTAGATTCTCTTAAGAAAAGCCTTGTTGATGTTTATTGTAGCATTTTTCGTTTTTGAAATTTTTGTATTTTTGTCATTTTTTGAAATTTTTGTAATTTTTGTCCTTTTTGTCACTTTTATCACTTTTTGTCATTTTTGTAATTTTTGTCATTTTTGTCATTTTTGTCATTTTTGTCATTTTTGTCATTTTTGTCATTTTTGTCATTTTTGTCATTTTTGTCATTTTTGTCATTTTTGTCATTTTTGTCATTTTTGTCATTTTTGTCATTTTTGTCATTTTTGTCATTTTTGTCATTTTTGTCATTTTTGTCATTTTTGTCATTTTTGTCATTTTTGTCATTTTTGTCATTTTTGTCATTTTTGTCATTTTTGTCATTTTTGTCATTTTTGTCATTTTTGTCATTTTTGTCATTTTTGTCATTTTTGTCATTTTTGTCATTTTTGTCATTTTTGTCATTTTTGTCATTTTTGTCATTTTTGTCATTTTTGTCATTTTTGTCATTTTTGTCATTTTTGTCATTTTTGTCATTTTTGTCATTTTTGTCATTTTTGTCATTTTTGTCATTTTTGTCATTTTTGTCATTTTTGTCATTTTTGTCATTTTTGTCATTTTTGTCATTTTTGTCATTTTTGTCATTTTTGTCATTTTTGTCATTTTTGTCATTTTTGTCATTTTTGTCATTTTTGTCATTTTTGTCATTTTTATCATTTTTGTCATTTTTGTCATTTTTGTCATTTTTGTCATTTTTGTCATTTTTGTCATTTTTGTCATTTTTGTCATTTTTGTCATTTTTGTCATTTTTGTCATTTTTGTCATTTTTGTCATTTTTGTCATTTTTGTCATTTTTGTCATTTTTGTCATTTTTGTCATTTTTGTCATTTTTGTCATTTTTGTCATTTTTGTCATTTTTGTCATTTTTGTCATTTTTGTCATTTTTGTCATTTTTGTCATTTTTGTCATTTTTGTCATTTTTGTCATTTTTGTCATTTTTGTCATTTTTGTCATTTTTGTCATTTTTGTCATTTTTGTCATTTTTGTCATTTTTGTCATTTTTATCATTTTTGTCATTTTTGTCATTTTTGTCATTTTTGTCATTTTTGTCATTTTTGTCATTTTTGTCATTTTTGTCATTTTTGTCATTTTTGTCATTTTTGTCATTTTTGTCATTTTTGTCATTTTTGTCATTTTTGTCATTTTTGTCATTTTTGTCATTTTTGTCATTTTTGTCATTTTTGTCATTTTTGTCATTTTTGTCATTTTTGTCATTTTTGTCATTTTTGTCATTTTTGTCATTTTTGTCATTTTTGTCATTTTTGTCATTTTTGTCATTTTTGTCATTTTTGTCATTTTTGTCATTTTTGTCATTTTTGTCATTTTTGTCATTTTTGTCATTTTTGTCATTTTTGTCATTTTTGTCATTTTTGTCATTTTTGTCATTTTTGTCATTTTTGTCATTTTTGTCATTTTTGTCATTTTTGTCATTTTTGTCATTTTTGTCATTTTTGTCATTTTTGTCATTTTTGTCATTTTTGTAATTTTTGTCATTTTTGTCATTTTTGTCATTTTTGTCATTTTTGTCATTTTTGTCATTTTTGTCATTTTTGTCATTTTTGTCATTTTTGTCATTTTTGTCATTTTTGTCATTTTTGTCATTTTTGTCCTTTTTGTCATTTTTGTCATTTTTGTCATTTTTAACATTTTTGTCATTTTGTGATTTTTGTCAATTTTGTGGCATTTATCTGTCATTTTTGTGTCATTATTGTGTCATTTTTGTGTGATTTTTGTAATTTTTGTCTATTTTGTCATTTTTGTCCTTTTTGTCATTTTTGTCATTTTTGTCATTTTTAACATTTTTGTCATTTTGTGATTTTTGTCAATTTTGTGGCATTTATCTGTCATTTTTGTGTCATTATTGTGTCATTTTTGTGTGATTTTTGTAATTTTTGTCTATTTTGTGTCATTTTTGGGTCATTTTGGTGTCATTTTTGTGTCATTTTTGTCATTTTTATGTCATTTTTTTTCATTTTTGTATCTCTTTTGCGTCATTTTTGTAATTTTTGTGTCATTTTTATCATTTTTGTCATTTTTGTGTCATTACTGTGTTATTTTTATGTCATTTTTGTGTCATTTTGATGTCATTTTTTTGTCATTTTTGTGTCATTTTTATGTCATTTTTTTTTTCATTTTTGTAACTTATTTGTGTCATTTTTGTGGTTTTTGTGTCATTTTTCTCATTTTTGGCATTTTTGACATTTCTTTTATTTTTGTCATATTTGTCATTTTAGTCTTTTTTGTCATTTTTGCCATTTTTGTCATTTTTGTCATTTTTGTCATTTTTGTAATTTTTGGCGTTTTTGTTAATTTTGTCATTTTTTTCATTTTTGTCAATTTTCTGGCATTTATGTGTCTTTTTTGTGTCATTATTGGGTCATTTTTGTGTCATTTTTGTGTCATTTTTGTGTCATTTTTGAGTCATTCTTGTGTCATTTTTGTGTCATTTTTGTGTCATTTTTGTGTCATTTTTGTGTCATTTTTGTATCATTTTTGTGTCATTTTTGTGTCATTTTTGAGTTATTTCTTTGCCATTTTTATATCTTTTTTGTGTCATTTTTGATATTTTTGTGTCATTTTTGTGTCATTTTTGTGTCATGTTTGTGTCATTATTGTGTCATTTTTGTGTCATTTTTGTTTCATTTTTGTGTCATTTTTGTGTCATTTTTTTGTCATGTATGTGTCATTTTTGTATCATTTTTGTGTTATTTTTGTGTCAATTTTCTGCCATTTTCTTGTTTATTTTGTATAATTTTTGTGTCATATTTGTGACATTTTTTTTAGTCAATTTTGTTTCAATTTTGTGTCAATTTTGTGTCATTTTTGTAGCTTTTTTGCCATAATTGTGTCATTTTTGTGTCATTTTTGTGTCATTTTTGTTACGAATTTGTGTCATTTTTGTGTCAGTTTTCTGATTTTGTGTCACTTTTGTGTCTTTTTTCGTGTCATTTTTGTGTCATTCTCGTGCATTTTTTTTGTCATTTTTGTGTCATTTGGAGTAATTTTTGCTGTTATTTTTGTGCTAGTTTTGTTACGAATTTGTTCATATTTGTGTAATTTCTGTGTAATTTTATTCATTTTTTGACTTCTATGTGTCAGTTTTGTGTCTTTTTCGTGTAACTTTTTGGGACACTTCAGTGTCATTTTTGTTTCTTTTTTTTTAATTGTTGTGTTTTTTATGCCATTTTGCGCCCATTTCTAGAAAATAATTTAAACAAATCATTGAACTTGTCTTAAAAACTACTTGAATGCAGCTGTTCAAAATACTTTCCACCGAATCAAGAGAAAGGGGGCAACAAAAAAATCAACTGCATTCAGAAAAAAAAATTAAAAACAATAAGAACTTTGCGGTGACGACAAACGCCACACATGTTGCGAAATTTTGCTCGCACTTGGGAATCGCACAAACGGCTCATTAGGAGCCACTTCAACTAACCAAAGGCACGACGAAGAAAAGAATCAGTGCAATCGTTGAATGTCACGCTTGATGGCACTTTTCCCTGGGTACAAGAATAGCTTCCCCTTCTACCTTCCAACGACGACTGTTGAGCGATGAGAGAGTCGACAGAGAAAAAAAGCAACCAAATGCTGAAATCAGAACAATTCTGACGGTCGCCATGTGGTGAAATGTGTGTGGAGTGCGGCTGAAATGAACATGAATCTCCGAGCGAGACAATGATTTTATGATTCTTATTTTCCAATTTATGTTCTGCTGAAGAGAGTCGAATGCGCGACGCATCCAGCCAAATTAGGTAGTCAGTGCGCGGTTGGCCAGATTCAAAATGCAACGACGACGACTAATTTGGATTTGAATCTTGCGCTCTGGAGCCATGGCACAAAATGGAAAAACAAGAAAAAAAACCAACGTTGCAGCGCGAAAAATCTTTATGGACATTTTATTTAATGGCTTGGATAAAAGATATAAATATCGCATTTGGGGAGCTCGCTTCGTTGAGCAGTTTTCTTTGCAGGCCACCGGTTAGGAAAAATCTCCAAGGATGCAATAAATGTGCTTTGCAACTGATGCTGCATTTTTTTTCTCCCAACTTTTCCTCAGAGGAAACACTGGAGGCCGAAAAAAGGAAACCAATTTTTCCTGAGGGAGATTTTTTTTGCAATTTTAATTTGGTGAAAATTTGCAACCAACAGCACAGTTGCATCTGGTACAAAAGTCTTCAGGCAGTGACACTCTGTGTGTGGGTAACGAATGGAATACTATTAAAAATAAGAAAAACTAAAAAATGTAGGTATCCACCCTGTGTCCATCTATCCGGAATTCTAAACCACACAGCAGCTTCACATTCATTAATGATGACTAGCGATGTGGATTGGAAGAAGGGAAGGAAAAAAGAAGCTCTGTCAATCGGAACATTCAAAAAAGCTTCCAGCTGATGTACTCTATGCCATTTTGATGCTATTTATCGCAGTTTTTCACCAACTAACAATCAATAGAACACATTGCATGGATTTAATTCCATTTTTTACGTTATCAAGCTAATAATAATAAATTGTCAAAATTGTCAAAGCTGTCAAAATTGTCAAAATTGTCAAAATTGTCAAAATTGTCAAAATTGTCAAAATTGTCAAAATTGTCAAAATTGTCAAAATTGTCAAAATTGTCAAAATTGTCAAAATTGTCAAAATTGTCAAAATTGTCAAAATTGTCAAAATTGTCAAAATTGTCAAAATTGTCAAAATTGTCAAAATTGTCGAAATTGTCAAAATTGTCAAAATTGTCAAAATTGTCAAAATTGTCAAAATTGTCAAAATTGTCAAAATTGTCAAAATTGTCAAAATTGTCAAAATTGTCAAAATTGTCAAAATTGTCAAAATTGTCAAAATTGTCAAAATTGTCAAAATTGTCAAAATTGTCAAAATTGTCAAAATTGTCAAAATTGTCAAAATTGTCAAAATTGTCAAAATTGTCAAAATTGTCAAAATTGTCAAAATTGTCAAAATTGTCAAAATTGTCAAAATTGTCAAAATTGTCAAAATTGTCAAAATTGTCAAAATTGTCAAAATTGTCAAAATTGTCAAAATTGTCAAAATTGTCAAAATTGTCAAAATTGTCAAAATGGTCAAAATTGTCAAAATTGTCAAAATTGTCAAAATTGTCAAAATTGTCAAAATTTTCAAAATTGTCAAAATTGTCAAAATTGTCAAAATTGTCAAAATTGTCAAAATTGTCAAAATTGTCAAAATTGTCAAAATTGTCAAAATTGTCAAAATTGTCAAAATTGTCAAAATTGTCAAAATTGTCAAAATTGTCAAAATTGTCAAAATTGTCAAAATTGTCAAAATTAACAAAATTGTCAAAATTAACAAAATTGTCAAAATTGTCAGAATTGTCAAAATTGTCAAAATTGTTAAAATTGTCAAAATTATCAAAATTGTCAAAATTGTCAAAATTGTCAAAATTGTCAAAATTGTCAAAATTGTCAAAATTGTCAAAATTGTCAAAATTGTCAAAATTGTCAAAATTGTCAAAATTGTCAAAATTGTCAAAATTGTCAAAATTGTCAAAATTGTCAAAATTGTCAAAATTGTCAAAATTGTCAAAATTGTCAAAATTGTCAAAATTGTCAAAATTGTCAAAATTGTCAAAATTGTCAAAATTGTCAAAATTGTCAAAATTGTCAAAATTGTCAAAATTGTCAAAATTGTCAAAATTGTCAAAATTGTCAAAATTGTCAAAATGGTCAAAATTGTCAAAATTGTCAAAATTGTCAAAATTGTCAAAATTGTCAAAATTGTCAAAATTGTCAAAATTGTCAAAATTGTCAAAATTGTCAAAATTGTCAAAATTGTCAAAATTGTCAAAATTGTCAAAATTGTTAAAATTGTCAAAATTGTCAAAATTGTCAAAATTGTCAAAATTGTCAAAATTGTCAAAATTGTCAAAATTGTCAAAATTGTCAAAATTGTCAAAATTGTCAAAATTGTCAAAATTGTCAAAATTGTCAAAATTGTCAAAATTGTCAAAATTGTCAAAATTGTCAAAATTGTCAAAATTGTCAAAATTGTCAAAATTGTCAAAATTGTCAAAATTGTCAAAATTGTCAAAATTGTCAAAATTGTCAAAATTGTCAAAATTGTCAAAATTGTCAAAATTGTCAAAATTATCAAAATTGTCAAAATTGTCAAAATTGTCAAAATTGTCAAAATTGTCAAAATTGTCAAAATTGTCAAAATTGTCAAAATTGTCAAAATTGTCAAAATTGTCAAAATTGTCAAAATTACCTAAATTGTCAAAATTGTCAAAATTGTCAAAATTGTCAAAATTGTCAAAATTGTCAAAATTGTCAAAATTGTCAAAATTGTCAAAATTGTCAAAATTGTCAAAATTGTCAAAATTGTCAAAATTGTCAAAATTGTCAAAATTGTCAAAATTGTCAAAATTGTCAAAATTGTCAAAATTGTCAAAATTGTCAAAATTGTCAAAATTGTCAAAATTGTCAAAATTGTCAAAATTGTCAAAATTGTCAAAATTGTCAAAATTGTCAAAATTGTCAAAATTGTCAAAATTGTCAAAATTGTCAAAATTGTCAAAATTGTCAAAATTGTCGAAATTGTCAAAATTGTCAAAATTGTCAAAATTGTCAAAATTGTCAAAATTGTCAAAATTGTCAAAATTGTCAAAATTGTCAAAATTGTCAAAATTGTCAAAATTGTCAAAATTGTCAAAATTGTCAAAATTGTCAAAATTGTCAAAATTGTCAAAATTGTCAAAATTGTCAAAATTGTCAAAATTGTCAAAATTGTCAAAATTGTCAAAATTGTCAAAATTGTCAAAATTGTCAAAATTGTCAAAATTGTCAAAATTGTCAAAATTGTCAAAATTGTCAAAATTGTCAAAATTGTCAAAATTGTCAAAATTGTCAAAATTGTCAAAATTGTCAAAATGGTCAAAATTGTCAAAATTGTCAAAATTGTCAAAATTGTCAAAATTGTCAAAATTGTCAAAATTGTCAAAATTGTCAAAATTGTCAAAATTGTCAAAATTGTCAAAATTGTCAAAATTGTCAAAATTGTCAAAATTGTCAAAATTGTCAAAATTGTCAAAATTGTCAAAATTGTCAAAATTGTCAAAATTGTCAAAATTGTCAAAATTGTCAAAATTGTCAAAATTGTCAAAATTGTCAAAATTGTCAAAATTGTCAAAATTGTCAAAATTGTCAAAATTGTCAAAATTGTCAAAATTGTCAAAATTGTCAAAATGGTCAAAATTGTCAAAATTGTCAAAATTGTCAAAATTGTCAAAATTGTCAAAATTGTCAAAATTGTCAAAATTGTCAAAATTGTCAAAATTGTCAAAATTGTCAAAATTGTCAAAATTGTCAAAATTGTCAAAATTGTTAAAATTGTCAAAATTGTCAAAATTGTCAAAATTGTCAAAATTGTCAAAATTGTCAAAATTGTCAAAATTGTCAAAATTGTCAAAATTGTCAAAATTGTCAAAATTGTCAAAATTGTCAAAATTGTCAAAATTGTCAAAATTGTCAAAATTGTCAAAATTGTCAAAATTGTCAAAATTGTCAAAATTGTCAAAATTGTCAAAATTGTCAAAATTGTCAAAATTGTCAAAATTGTCAAAATTGTCAAAATTGTCAAAATTGTCAAAATTGTCAAAATTGTCAAAATTATCAAAATTGTCAAAATTGTCAAAATTGTCAAAATTGTCAAAATTGTCAAAATTGTCAAAATTGTCAAAATTGTCAAAATTGTCAAAATTGTCAAAATTGTCAAAATTACCTAAATTGTCAAAATTGTCAAAATTGTCAAAATTGTCAAAATTGTCAAAATTGTCAAAATTGTCAAAATTGTCAAAATTGTCAAAATTGTCAAAATTGTCAAAATTGTCAAAATTGTCAAAATTGTCAAAATTGTCAAAATTGTCAAAATTGTCAAAATTGTCAAAATTGTCAAAATTGTCAAAATTGTCAAAATTGTCAAAATTGTCAAAATTGTCAAAATTGTCAAAATTGTCAAAATTGTCAAAATTGTCAAAATTGTCAAAATTGTCAAAATTGTCAAAATTGTCAAAATTGTCAAAATTGTCAAAATTGTCAAAATTGTCAAAATTGTCAAAATTGTCAAAATTGTCAAAATTGTCAAAATTGTCAAAATTGTCAAAATTGTCAAAATTGTCAAAATTGTCAAAATTGTCAAAATTGTCAAAATTGTCAAAATTGTCAAAATTGTCAAAATTGTCAAAATTGTCAAAATTGTCAAAATTGTCAAAATTGTCAAAATTGTCAAAATTATCAAAATTATCAAAATTGTCAAAATTGTCTAAATTGTCAAAATTGTCAAAATTGTCAGAATTGTCAAAATTGTCAAAATTGTCAAAATTGTCAAAATTGTCAAAATTGTCAAAATTGTCAAAATTGTCAAAATTGTCAAAATTGTCAAAATTGTCAAAATTGTCAAAATTGTCAAAATTGTCAAAATTGTCAAAATTGTCAAAATTGTCAAAATTGTCAAAATTGTCAAAATTGTCAAAATTGTCAAAATTGTCAAAATTGTCAAAATTGTCAAAATTGTCAAAATTGTCAAAATTGTCAAAATTGTCAAAATTGTCAAAATTGTCAAAATTGTCAAAATTGTCAAAATTGTCAAAATTGTCAAAATTGTCAAAATTGTCAAAATTGTCAAAATTGTCAAAATTGTCAAAATTTTCAAGATTGTCAAAATTTTCAAAATTGTCAAAATTGTCAAAATTGTCAAAATTGTCAAAATTGTCAAAATTGTCAAAATTGTCAAAATTGTCAAAATTGTCAAAATAGTCAAAATTGTCAAAATTGTCAAAATTGTCAAAATTGTCAAAATTGTCAAAATTGTCAAAATTGTCAAAATTGTCAAAATTGTCAAAATTGTCAAAATTGTCAAAATTGTCAAAATTGTCAAAATTGTCAAAATTGTCAAAATTGTCAAAATTGTCAAAATTGTCAAAATTGTCAAAATTGTCAAAATTGTCAAAATTGTCAAAATTGTCAAAATTGTCAAAATTGTCAAAATTGTCAAAATTGTCGAAATTGTCAAAATTGTCAAAATTGTCAAAATTGTCAAAATTGTCAAAATTGTCAAAATTGTCAAAATTGTCAAAATTGTCAAAATTGTCAAAATTGTCAAAATTGTCAAAATTGTCAAATTGTCAAAATTGTCAAAATTGTCAAAATTGTCAAAATTGTCAAAATTGTCAAAATTGTCAAAATTGTCATAATTGTCAAAATTGTCAAAATTGTCAAAATTGTCAAAATTGTCAAAATTGTCAAAATTGTCAAAATTGTCAAAATTGTCAAAATTGTCAAAATTGTCAAAATTGTCAAAATTGTCAAAATTGTCAAAATTGTCAAAATTGTCAAAATTGTCAAAATTGTCAAAATTGTCAAAATTGTCAAAATTGTCAAAATTGTCAAAATTGTCAAAATTGTCAACATTGTTAAAATTGTCAAAATTGTCAAAATTGTCAAAATTGTCAAAATTGTCAAAATTGTCAAAATTGTCAAAATTGTCAAAATTGTCAAAATTGTCAAAAATGTCAAAATTGTCAAAATTGTCAAAATTGTCAAAATTGTCAAAATTGTCAAAATTGTCAAAATTGTCAAAATTGTCAAAATTGTCAAAATTGTCAAAATTGTCAAAATTGTCAAAATTGTCAAAATTGTCAAAATTGTCAAAATTGTCAAAATTAACAATATTGTCAAAATTATCAAAATTATCAAAATTGTCAAAATTGTCAAAATTGTCAAAATTGTCAAAATTGTCAAAATTGTCAAAATTGTCAAAATTGTCAAAATTGTCAAAATTGTCAAAATTGTCAAAATTGTCAAAATTGTCAAAATTGTCAAAATTGTCAAAATTGTCAAAATTAACAAAATTGTCAAAATTAACAAAATTGTCAAAATTGTCAGAATTGTCAAAATTGTCAAAATTGTTAAAATTGTCAAAATTATCAAAATTGTCAAAATTGTCAAAATTGTCAAAATTGTCAAAATTGTCAAAATTGTCAAAATTGTCAAAATTGTCAAAATTGTCAAAATTGTCAAAATTGTCAAAATTGTCAAAATTGTCAAAATTGTCAAAATTGTCAAAATTGTCAAAATTGTCAAAATTGTCAAAATTGTCAAAATTGTCAAAATTGTCAAAATTGTCAAAATTGTCAAAATTGTCAAAATTGTCAAAATTGTCAAAATTGTCAAAATTGTCAAAATTGTCAAAATTGTCAAAATTGTCAAAATTGTCAAAATGGTCAAAATTGTCAAAATTGTCAAAATTGTCAAAATTGTCAAAATTGTCAAAATTGTCAAAATTGTCAAAATTGTCAAAATTGTCAAAATTGTCAAAATTGTCAAAATTGTCAAAATTGTCAAAATTGTCAAAATTGTCAAAATTGTTAAAATTGTCAAAATTGTCAAAATTGTCAAAATTGTCAAAATTGTCAAAATTGTCAAAATTGTCAAAATTGTCAAAATTGTCAAAATTGTCAAAATTGTCAAAATTGTCAAAATTGTCAAAATTGTCAAAATTGTCGAAATTGTCAAAATTGTCAAAATTGTCAAAATTGTCAAAATTTTCAAAATTGTCGAAATTGTCAAAATTGTCAAAATTGTCAAAATTGTCAAAATTGTCAAAATTGTCGAAATTGTCAAAATTGTCAAAATTTTCAAAATTGTCAAAATTTTCAAAATTGTCGAAATTGTCAAAATTGTCAAAATTGTCAAAATTGTCAAAATTGTCAAAATTGTCAAAATTGTCAAAATTGTCAAAATTGTCAAAATTGTCAAAATTGTCAAAATTGTCGAAATTTTCAAAATTGTCAATATCGGCAAATTTGCCAAATTGTCAAAATTGTCAATCTAACATGCAAAGTTAAGTCAGAAATTACATTACAATTCCATTTTTTACGTTATCAAGCTAATAATAATAAATTGTCAAAATTGTCAAAATTGTCAAAATTGTCAAAATTGTCGAAATTGTCAAAATTGTCAAAATTGTCAAAATTGTCAAAATTGTCAAAATTGTCAAAATTGTCAAAATTGTCAAAATTGTCAAAATTGTCAAAATTGTCAAAATTGTCAAAATTGTCAAAATTGTCAAAATTGTCAAAATTGTCAAAATTGTCAAAATTGTCAAAATTGTCAAAATTGTCAAAATTGTCAAAATTGTCAAAATTGTCAAAATTGTCAAAACTGTCAAAATTGTCAAAATTGTCAAAATTGTCAAAATTGTCGAAATTGTCAAAATTGTCAAAATTGTCAAAATTGTCAAAATTGTCGAAATTGTCAAAATTGTCAAAATTGTCAAAATTGTCAAAATTGTCAAAATTTTCAAAATTGTCAAAATTGTCAAAATTGTCAAAATTAACAAAATTGTCAAAATTAACAAAATTGTCAAAATTGTCAAAATTGTCAGAATTGTCAAAATTGTCAAAATTGTTAAAATTGTCAAAATTATCAAAATTGTCAAAATTGTCAAAATTGTCAAAATTGTCAAAATTGTCAAAATTGTCAAAATTGTCAAAATTGTCAAAATTGTCAAAATTGTCAAAATTGTCAAAATTGTCAAAATTGTCAAAATTGTCAAAATTGTCAAAATTGTCAAAATTGTCAAAATTGTCAAAATTGTCAAAATTGTCAAAATTGTCAAAATTGTCAAAATTGTCAAAATTGTCAAAATTGTCAAAATTGTCAAAATTGTCAAAATTGTCAAAATTGTCAAAATTGTCAAAATTGTCAAAATTGTCAAAATTGTCAAAATTGTCAAAATTGTCAAAATTGTCAAAATTGTCAAAATTGTCAAAATTGTCAAAATTGTCAAAATTGTCAAAATTGTCAAAATTGTCAAAATTGTCAAAATTGTCAAAATTGTCAAAATTGTCAAAATTGTCAAAATTGTCAAAATTGTCAAAATTGTCAAAATTGTCAAAATTGTCAAAATTGTCAAAATTGTCAAAATTGTCAAAATTGTCAAAATTGTCAAAATTGTCAAAATTGTCAAAATTGTCAAAATTGTCAAAATTGTCAAAATTGTCAAAATTGTCAAAATGGTCAAAATTGTCAAAATTGTCAAAATTGTCAAAATTGTCAAAATTGTCAAAATTGTCAAAATTGTCAAAATTGTCAAAATTGTCAAAATTGTCAAAATTGTCAAAATTGTCAAAATTGTCAAAATTGTCAAAATTGTCAAAATTGTCAAAATTGTCAAAATTGTCAAAATTGTCAAAATTGTCAAAATTGTCAAAATTGTCAAAATTGTCAAAATTGTCAAAATTGTCAAAATTTTCAAAATTGTCAAAATTGTCAAAATTGTCAAAATTGTCAAAATTGTCAAAATTGTCAAAATTGTCAAAATTGTCGAAATTGTCAAAATTGTCAAAATTGTCAAAATTGTCAAAATTGTCAAAATTTTCAAAATTGTCGAAATTGTCAAAATTGTCAAAATTGTCAAAATTGTCAAAATTGTCAAAATTGTCAAAATTGTCAAAATTGTCAAAATTGTCAAAATTGTCAAAATTGTCAAAATTGTCAAAATTGTCGAAATTTTCAAAATTGTCAATATCGGCAAATTTGCCAAATTGTCAAAATTGTCAATCTAACATGCAAAGTTAAGTCAGAAATAGTAATGGTTCAACAATGTCTTGACTTACATTTACTCAGCTAGATCTCAACTTTGAATTTTCTTCATAAACCATAGTTTGACTGTTGATTTTCCGAGAAAAAAAATAATAACAATCATAAATGTTACATATTAATTTGTTAAAAATTCTCATCATCACGTTCTAAGTTTTTCGTTCAATTTAAGTCGATAACATTGTAAATTCATTTTCTCTTTTATTGTCAAGTTCTAATAAAGTGGGCGTATCGAGAACCAAAAATTGCTTTCAATCCATAAAACTGACCCAACCCCTTCAATCGAACGGTTGCAGGGATTTTTTCCGTCCTCCAAAGTAAATAAAACCTGCAATCATTCCCAAAAAGCGATGAATCAATGCCGTTAACCACTCGACCTTCCTCTTCCTCAAACAATAGATGACGATGAAAGGAGTTTATCTTCCGGGTTGCAATCTTTTTGAAGGCGTGCGCCGGAAACCGATCAGGTCGAAAAGTTTTCCACCCCAACGGGAAGCAGGAGAAAAACTTTGGAGACATTACGCAAAAAAAAAATCCCTAAGATGTTTACACAATTTTCAGCCGGTGTTGGTTTTTTTTTTCGTCACAACCCTCATCGAACTGGATCCAAATTTCTTCTGCCCGGGAGGGGTCTATCACCGATTTTCGGACCAAAACCGAAAGGATTTTTATTGTTATTGGCTCTGGGAGGGGCGAAAAAAATCAAGACAAAACCAACAAACTCCCAGAAAACGGAAAGTGGAAAACTTTCCACTTGATTTGTCGACGGTGAAATTTTCACACCAGCTTCCTTTTTTCCGGTGGTTGGCACGGAATAAAACGGTCAAAATAAATAAACAGTATCAAATTTCCGAACTCCTTCAGATTTTCCGAAGGGAGCATGAAAAAAAAACAAAACAGGGAAAATCGAAAGACTTTCCCTCCAAACACGTCCTGTGGTTGACGAAGGGCATCGTTCCCAAAAAAGTGGGCAAAGTGGGTTGTTCCTTAAGCTAACTGAATGACTGACTAAAAGGGGGTGGGCCAGGCAGCACTGATAGGTGATTATCTTGTTTACAACGGTCTTCGGTACGTGATCCATCTGAAAGGTTGCTTCGATCGGGTGTTTACCTACAAAAAATTAATAACTCTATAAGCTGTTTGTTTTTTCCTGGTTGCTTTGCCGAGATTCGCCCGTTTGGTGGATTTATTGACGTGAGAAAGTAACACTCGTTGTCGTCGTTTCACAGGAAGCAGAGTAGGCCATGGTGGTTCTTTTCGTCAGTTTTTTTTCCTGCCCAAAAGGATGTTCTGCTACTAGGAAGCGATTACTATTGATTTTGGGGAACCAAAAGTTGCGTCTTTCCTAAGGCAGACAACGATAATGTCGGATGGAAGAAACAATAACAACTTTTTGACTCGGCACATCGAGAAAGGGATGTTTTTTCGGGGGAGCGTAAATCCGAAATTGATCCATAAAAAGTTATGCGTTTCCTGGCCAAGGTTTCAGGGCTACACGGCAGTTGGAAGATGAAGGAATTTTATGGCTTTAAAGTTCGGTTCCGAAGAAAGGAGTGAAAGTATCTGGCAAGAATGCGCCGTTAAATTTTGGCGTCGAATTTCATGGCACGATAGCTGGTTTTGTGGTTTCTGATGGGTATTTATAGCCATGATATTGATTTTTATTGGTAGAATACCGTTTTGATGATCTGTCAGATTACCGGAAGTCCAATTTAAGGAGTGATAATTTAATCGATTCGACTTTATTTTCAAAAGTACAATATCTCCTAAATTTGTGGTTTTTTATATTTTGGATTGAATAGCAATCAATAAGTGCAGCTATTTTCCTTCTCTCATGCATTTTTGACAAGGACTGAAAGTGGAATGTTAAAACAGAAAAAAAAATCTACTAGGTAAGTTCTAATTTCTTCAAACTCTTATTTCGCTTAAACATAAGTAGGAGAATGAGGAAGAATCCTGCTTTGGTTGATGATTTATTAGCGAAATTTATGATTTATGCCACCAACCCCGCAAATAGTTCCTCCACTAGCATCAGTACTTTCCCACACTTGTAGCTACTGGTGGCGGTATTGGTCAACCTCCCCCACGTAACAAATCCGCAAAGAATCACTCCCGGTGCACATAAATTTTCCACGGTTTTCCCAACCATGTGCTTGTGTGAGGTGTGTTTCGTGGCTTTTTTTTGTTTGTGAGAGTGCTTGCTCATGGTTGGAAGTAACTGGTTGAGACAAGTTTTTCGTGGCCTGGATAAAAAAAAATCCAGATTCACATATCTAACCCAAGGTGCTGCACATGTGATGGGATAGGTTGTGGAAATGGTGAAAAAGTGCATCCTCATTTTTCCATACTCCGACGAAAGTTTTTTCCCGCACCGAGCAGATGCGACGTCATTTTTCTGCAAATAAATTATGTCTCCGAGTGCCACATCAGATTTATAAAATGTATATCAAATTATTATACTTTTATATTGCTTAAAACAAAATTGTGAAAAATAAATAAATTATAGTTCAAACTAAGATTGCTGGAGTAATCATATCAGTTAAATCTGTCTTTGCCCAACCAGTCAGTGTCCTTCAAAGACGTTCCTTACGAGAGTTTCTGTTTGAATCCACAAAAGTGGTTTGTAAATCAATATTTAACTAATGTATCAACAAATTGAGACTCAAGGTCAAGGCAGTGCAAACGAGGGTGGTTTGAGGGTTTCGCACAAAACCTCCCGCCACTTCCCCACGGGAACTTTTTTCTATGCAAGATTATCAGTTTAAAAATGAATTTATCGTTGTTATGGGAAATTACTTGATCGCACAGGTGTTTCAAAATAAGTGTTAACAAACATGTCAAAAAACTAGCGGAAATTGATCCTAAGTCACTTAAAGCTATTTAAGATTGCCAGATTGCCCATTTTGAAAAAAAATTAAATGTAAAATAAAATTTAGGAAAAGTTATGTCCGGCTCAGCTGTTTGGATTTTATAGGAAAGCCCAAATTTAGCCGAGTTTTTTTTTCTCATTCTCAAATCAAACTTAAAAAAAAAACAAATCAAATTTGTACAAACAAAAATTTTAAATTAATGCGTCCAAAACGAAATGTTTTTGAACGAGTATCATAAGAAACATCATGAAAGGTTTTTTGAAAGAATAAAATATGATTTTTGATGAGTAAATCCTAAGTTTGGATTAAATTTTCCAAGATATTTTCTCAGATTTGGTTGACAATTTTGAAGTGAAATGCTCGGATTTTGCCAGGTATTTAGATAAAATAGCCAGGATTTGGCCGACCCGGAGAGGTGCTGAAAAATTTCTGGGAACCTTACTCTAGGCATAAGAGATTTCATTTAACGACGCTTATGACATTCACGAATTGAAACTTATTTTGAATTGTAAATTTCAATTCGCATTTCAATAAATGTTTTGTATTGAAATTCATAGCTTTACACAAAAAACCTCACCTCGAATTTTTAAAGATTTTTTTTAAGAAGTGTAACCAATTTTAAACCAAGCTTCTAAACTCATTCATTGAACTCTAATTTTACACATCAGCAATTTGGCAACCATGTGACAGGTGTTTAAACAGAACAACCGAATAAACAGAATTTTATAAATCTCAATCCTAGATCCACTACTATATTACTTATCACCTTGATTATATAAAAACCGTGTGTGTCATAATAAATGTCATGTTAATATGAAAAAAAAAACTAAATCCAGCATCAATTTTATTTTGTGTTTCTTGTTCTTCTAACTGTATAAATGCACATGAAAAATGTTTTGACAAAATAAACAAAGCCACAAAATTCACATTTTTCTAAGGTGCAAAGAGTTTAAAAGCGTATTTTGATTGATTTCACTGCTATAAATTCAAAAAAAAAATCATTTGGTTGCTTTTGATATGAATTATCTTTGGGAAACGGTATAAAAAATCACCAAAGAAATTACTACACTTTTATGACAAAACTTAAAAGCATTACAAAAAAAAAAATTAAATGAAGGCTTTATATCAACAATCCAATTTTTCTTCTATCGCAAATCATATCTATTCAAAAGTTAAATTTACTTTTAGATATTTGAAAACAAATATGTATATTTCGATTTGGCCATGAAGAGTTCAGTTTAAACATTTTTGAAAACTTTCGTAAACATTGAAAATATAGCATTTTTTTTATATTTCTTTGGCAATTTTAACAATTTTGCAAATTAAGTATAATGACAATTTAATTTTGAATGTATTCTGACAATTTTTAATCATTTGGAAACTGAGCAAATTAAAATTAATTTTGCACATGTGCAATTGAGACATAATTGATTTTTTTATTTATAATTCGTGTAATACTGTAAAGATTGTCAAAGCTCATTAAAATCAGCAAAGATTTCTGAAAACTAAATATTTTGGCTTATAAATAAAGTCAGTATTTTCGGAAGTAAATTTTCAAAACGGTAAATTTTGCCAAAACTGTTAGGAATGAAGAAATTGTAGGAATTGTTTAAATTGAAGAAATTTTCCAAATTGTCAAAATTGTCCTAATTTACAGAATTGAAAAATATTTGAAATTGTCAAAATATTCAAAATTGACAAAATCGTCAAAATTTCCCTTTGTTTTAAATTCAACAAATAAGCCATTTTGATAAAACCAGAATTGAAGTAATTATCTAAATTGTCAAAACTCATAAAATTGTTCTAATTGTCAGAGTTTTCAATATTGTATGGAAATGGAAAATGGGATTTTTTTTAGAATTTTAGTTATCGGCAAAATGCCAAAACCGTCAAAATTGGAAAATCGTCGATGTTTTCAAAATTGTCAGGATTGAAGAAATTGTCGAGGTTGTCAAAATTTTCCAAGTTTTCAAAATTGAAAAATGGTCGAAATTGTCAAAATTGACTAAATTGGAAAAAAATATCATATTTACCCTATGTATCGAAAATGATAAAACTGCTTAACTGGCAGAATTGAAATAATTATCGAAATGATAAAAATTGTTAAAAAATTTCTAAATTATCAAAATTTTAAAAATTGTATTAACTTGCAAAATAATTATACAAAACGGACAAAATTGTGTTAAAATGAATAATTAAAAATCTCAGGTTCTTCGTCAAAATAAAACTGTCGAAATTGTCAAAACTGCCAAAACATTCGGAGTTTGTCAAAGCGTCGAAGTTTTCAAAATTCTCTGAATTGGAGAAATTGTCAAGACTGTCAAAATTGTCCAAGTTTTAAGATTTTAAAAATTTTCGAAATTGTCAAAATTAACAAAATTAACCTTTGTTTTAAAAATGATAAATCTGTCGAACTAACGAGAACTATCCAAATTGTTTAAATTGATCAAATTGCCAAGATTTTTAAAATTTTGAAAGAAAAAAAATATTTAAAAAATGGATTAAATCGAAAAATCATCATGATCGGAAGAAATCACGAGAATTTTTGGATTTCAGTTATTGTCACTGTCAAAATTAACAAAAACTTCAAAATTTTCGGCATTTGTCAAAATTGTCAAATTTATCAAAATTCTCAGAATTTTGACAATTTGTTGAAGTTTTCAAAATTGAAAAATGGTTGAGATTGTCAAAATTGACAGAATTTACTTTTATTTCGAAAACGAGAAAGCTGGACTGCCAGAATCGGAAGAATTATCAAAATTGTTGAAAATTGTCCAAAATTTTCGCAGTTTCAAAATTTTATGAAAGTGATCAAAACATTAAAAAAAATGGTCAAAATTTTAATGTACATAATTTACAAATTTCAATATTTTGGTAATTGTCAAACTGTCAAATACGTATAAATTGAGAAAATAAAATATCTATAGTATTGATTGATTGAAGTGATTTTATTTGTTTATAACATGAACCTAATCGAATGTTGAAATGTAAAGAATTGTCAAATCACGTTAATTGGCAAATTTGACAACTATGTGAATAGTTTTAATTCTGTTTAAATTATTTAAAAGAAACTATAACTTGTGCAATATTGACAAAAATGTTAAAAACTTCAAAATTGGTCAAATTAGTCTTCGTGTCAAAATTTTAGATTTTGTTTAAAATAGATTTTTATGAAATAAATTTTAAAAATTCTGAATTTCAACAAAACTTTAAATTTGATTTTTTACGGAATAAACCATTCCTTGAAGTTTCGAATTCGAAGGTGTTTTGCCATTTTTGACAATTTCATAATCTTTTTTTGTCATTTTTGCGCTCTAGATGATTTCAAATGTTAAAGATTTTAAACAAACTTGACATGTTTGACAGATTCAATATTGGTACCTTTTTTCCGATTCTAATTTTTTTTTTTTTAATTTTGAGAATGATTTTATTTTAAGTTTTTGATTATTAAAATGTTTTTTACGGAAATAAGCAAGGATTTTTTTTAATTTGAAACATTTGTTTACATTTTTGACAGTCTTGACAGTTTTGTCAAAATTTTTATTTGTGTCAATTTTGTCATTTTCGTCATTTTTGTCTATTTCAATGTCTTCCACATTATTTTGTTTATGTTTTGACAATTTTGTCATTTTTAACAGTTTTGTTAATTGTTACATTTTTATCATTTTTTAAACTTAACACCATTTTGACTACAAGGAAATTTTTGAAATTTTCACAATTGCTACATTTTAAATTTTTTAACATTTATGACATTTAGGCGTTTTGGCACTTTGAATAATTTTTTGGCATTTTGGTGATTTTTGACATTTTATGCTATTTTTGAACATTTTGGACATTTTTGAAATTTTGGACAAATTCTTATTCTTTGACATTTTGTGTTCTTTTTGCGAACTTTTCTCAACTCGGTAAAGTAACAGACAGAATTTCAACACATTTTGGAAGAAGTACTTAACCAAATTGAATTTTAGCTTTTTTTAAAAGCAGTGCAAGTCTGCAAGGCTTCAACTTAATTGTTAAAAGAAATGAATTCTATTTTTTGACTTTAACTTTTGACTTTTGACAGTAATATTTGCAATAATATTTTTGCAAGTTATAAAATCTGTAAAATTCAGTTTTTGGAATAGTTTTTTATTTCAAATAAATTCAGACCAACTATTTGATTCTTTTTGGAATATTTTTAATTTACTTTGCATTAAATGACATCAATGTTCAAGGATCATTAAAAAAATATTTTCAAAAGTATTCTAATAAGTTTGCCTTTGTTAATCAGTTTTGAATATTTGTATTGGAAACACAATATTCCCAACAAATAATTCTTAATTTTTAAAACGAAATGCATAGTTTAATTCCCCAGACAACCAGAAGTCGTATATTATTTTACAGATTTTATCGTTTGAATAATATTTAAACTCATTTTCGTATATCTGCACCTACAATGTGCGGCCCATGCGTATCCTTTATCGTATTTAAATACTTTGCATGTTTTTATTACGAAAATTCGTATATGTGTGCTAATGTACCTAGATGGCCTCCAAAATGATACGTATATATTGGTTTTGCTGCATTATATACGATATGTTAACACGTATATTTGCTCGTATATTTGTGTTTCAAATTTGATATACCCACCAAATGATTGTCTGGGTCATTTTAAGGATCCAATATTTCTTAACAAAAACTTTCAAGTTTAAATAAAAGATTTTTTTCCAACAGAATTCGATATTTATATATGAAAGTTTAGTTTCTCGAATCTTGTTTCGAATAGGTCTTTTAATGAAAATTTGTGATCAACTCAAATTTTGGAAAAACAAAAATTAAAATGTTTTTCCACTTATCTTATTGAACTTTGGACAGATTTCATTTTTCCAAACCTTATCGATGTTTACAATGGAATTTTATGTTCTTTGCTGAAAAACAATCACCCGAAGATTGTATCAAACAAAAAACTTTCCGATAATCTCCCAAGAAAACACCAAAAGAAATGGATTCTTCGAGCAAAACTCCGCCACCGTCATTCCAAGACAGTAGAAAACCTGCAAAAAATATCGCTTCACTTCCCCATTTTTATCCTCTCGGTACCCGAAAGCAAGCAAAAATCCTTTTGATTAATTTCACCACATTTTTTAATTAAATCCCATGTTCTTTGGAACTTCTTTCGATTTTTTTTATCTGTTGCTTGCCTTTTCTTCTCATACCATCAGCTCATTCATCTATTCGAAGTTCGTTGGGGGTGATAGGAATCCATTCGCGTGCCCCCAAGATGGTTGCGATCTGGGCAGTCTTCCGGACAGAGGAGAGGTTGAAGAAAAAAAAACCATACTAGCCACATGATGACGGGGAAGTTAAAGAAACAAGCTTTTGATTTATATTTACCGAAAAAAACAGTGTAATGGAAAACTTTTCATCTCTTTGTTATCCTTCGAATTGGCTCGGGAAAGAAAAGAGTTTTTTTTTATATTCCTGGTCGAACTCACCTTAACCATCGCGAGTCGAAGATTGTTTTTTCCGGGTTGTGGTGTGAGAAGTAAGGGAAAAATGGAAAAACTGTTGCCACCCGAAGGGTGAATTTTCCAAAGTGCAAGGAAAATGTTTCAAATAACAATACCAATCGCTTTTTTTATTACGTCATTTATACACAATTCATTGAATTTCGCTTTCTCGAATCCTGTGCACCGAGTTGTGTGGTCGACTTAAAAAAAATCGAAGCAAAAAAACTCCCTTTCGTATTTTTCTTTTCCACAAAAGAATTGTTCTTCCGAAGTTTGGTTTCTCGTCTCGGATTGACGTCTACTGGTTTTTTCTTCTACACGAAAATTCCTTTTTTCTTTTCTGTTGGGGGAGGAAAGCAAGCATCGAAAACAAACTCACTTCCAAGTATTCTTTTTATCGCTTTGTTTGCTACCGCCAAATATTGAGTAATCTGCTGTTGATCGAGTAACAAATCGAAACATCCCCCTTATCATGGTGAACATGTAGAAAAAAAAGTAGGCCATGACGAGCTGTAAGCAATCGCTTGTTGATTCCTTGAGCATTGGATCAGAGCCTACTTTGAACGCCTTCGAGCTCCACTTGTTTTCGTTTTTTTCCTTCACGTTCCTCAAGTGGCCTTCAAAGGAAAAAGGAAAGTCATCGATGACCCATACCCACTTCAAATTCCTGGCCAACACTTGAGGAATTAGCAAGATACACTCCCAAATCCACTTAGTGACCTTTCCAGGTTTCTTCGCCCACCAAGAAATAATAATAGACAGAATAGGGGAATAGTCTTTTCAACGACTTTCTTCTTGACCTGATCCTCCCACCTCCGAAAGATGATTGTTGGTCCTTCCCAAAGCAAGGAACATCTGTGCCTTTGGTTGTTTGTTTAGGAACCGGCCCAGTCCTCTTTGTAAGTTGCTTTGATTTATCACCCTCTTATATTGGGGGAAATTCCTAAAGAAGACGAAGAGGAACGATTTCCTGTATCACACGTTTCCGAACCTCAAAGAAGAAGACAGTAGGGAAAAAACATCCCCCAATTAAACCCTCCATTGACCGGTCAAAAGACGGGGATCAAAGGAAGACGCATTGGGAAAATTGAAAATCTGGCCTGGGCCTCAAGAAACCAATCACCACACCACACGATTGACTATTTCTTCCAGGACGAAACCCGGGGCAAAAACTTTTGACCAAGCCGGAGGGCTCATTTGCATCCATCGTCTTCCGAGACGAAGACGATGGCCTTTTGCCCGGCCCGTTATCGTTGGGTTTGGACGTCTTCCGGTTTGGTCCAAAAGGGAAGGCGTCAGAATAAATATTCCGACCAGGTTCCGGGGATCCACTTTTCAGCTAGATTTTCCAATCACCTTCACCTCGGTAATCGAAGCGTTAAACGGAATGCAACAGTGCGTGGGTGGACCTTTTTTTAAAGTTGTATGTTTGGTTGTTTTTTTCTGTATAAGTGTTGCCAAAAGACAAGGTTTTGACAATAAGGCACATATTTTTCTTATCTCAAGACAAATGACACAATGACGAATAACTTTTAAAACAATTGTAGAATATGGAAGAAAATTTTTTACAATTTCGCCAAATTTTGATTAATTTTACAATTTTGACAATTTGACAATTTTGACAATTTTGACAATTTTGACAATTTTGACAATTTTGAAAATTTTGACAATTTTGACAATTTTGACAATTTTGACAATTTTGACAATTTTGACAATTTTGACAATTTTGACAGTTTTGACAATTTTGACAATTTTGACAATTTTGACAATTTTGACAATTTTGACAATTTTGACAATTTTGACAATTTTGACAATTTTGACAATTTTGACAATTTTGACAATTTTGACAATTTTGACAATTTTGACAATTTTGACAATTTTGACAATTTTGACAATTTTGACAATTTTGACAATTTTGACAATTTTGACAATTTTGACAATTTTGACAATTTTGACAATTTTGACAATTTGACAATTTTGACAATTTGACAATTTTGACAATTTTGACAATTTTGACAATTTTGACAATTTTGACAATTTTGGACAATTTTGACAATTTTGACAATTTGACAATTTTGACAATTTTGACAATTTTGACAATTTTGACAATTTTGACAATTTTGACAATTTTGACAATTTTGACAATTTTTTGACAATTTTGACAATTTTGACAATTTTGACAATTTTGACAATTTTGACAATTTTGACAATTTTGACAATTTTGACAATTTTGACAATTTTGACAATTTTGACAATTTTGACAATTTTGACAATTTTGACAATTTTGACAATTTTGACAATTTTGACAATTTTGACAATTTTGACAATTTTGACAATTTTGACAATTTTGACAATTTTGACAATTTTGACAATTTTGACAATTTTGACAATTTTGACAATTTTGACAATTTTGACAATTTTGACAATTTTGACAATTTTGACAATTTTGACAATTTTGACAATTTTGACAATTTTGACAATTTTGACAATTTTGACAATTTTGACAATTTTGACAATTTTGACAATTTTGACAATTTTGACAATTTTGACAATTTTGACAATTTTGACAATTTTGACAATTTTGACAATTTTGACAATTTTGACAATTTTGACAATTTTGACAATTTTGACAATTTTGACAATTTTGACAATTTTGACAATTTTGACAATTTTGACAATTTTGACAATTTTGACAATTTTGACAATTTTGACAATTTTGACAATTTTGACAATTTTGACAATTTTGACAATTTTGACAATTTTGACAATTTTGACAATTTTGACAATTTTGACAATTTTGACAATTTTGACAATTTTGACAATTTTGACAATTTTGACAATTTTGACAATTTTGACAATTTTGACAATTTTGACAATTTTGACAATTTTGACAATTTTGACAATTTTGACAATTTTGACAATTTTGACAATTTTGACAATTTTGACAATTTTGACAATTTTGACAATTTTGACAATTTTGACAATTTTGACAATTTTGACAATTTTGACAATTTTGACAATTTTGACAATTTTGACAATTTTGACAATTTTGACAATTTTGACAATTTTGACAATTTTGACAATTTTGACAATTTTGACAATTTTGACAATTTTGACAATTTTGACAATTTTGACAATTTTGACAATTTTGACAATTTTGACAATTTTGACAATTTTGACAATTTTGACAATTTTGACAATTTTGACAATTTTGACAATTTTGACAATTTTGACAATTTTGACAATTTTGACAATTTTGACAATTTTGACAATTTTGACAATTTTGACAATTTTGACAATTTTGACAATTTTGACAATTTTGACAATTTTGACAATTTTGACAATTTTGACAATTTTGACAATTTTGACAATTTTGACAATTTTGACAATTTTGACAATTTTGACAATTTTGACAATTTTGACAATTTTGACAATTTTGACAATTTTGACAATTTTGACAATTTTGACAATTTTGACAATTTTGACAATTTTGACAATTTTGACAATTTTGACAATTTTGACAATTTTGACAATTTTGACAATTTTGACAATTTTGACAATTTTGACAATTTTGACAATTTTGACAATTTTGACAATTTTGACAATTTTGACAATTTTGACAATTTTGACAATTTTGACAATTTTGACAATTTTGACAATTTTGACAATTTTGACAATTTTGACAATTTTGACAATTTTGACAATTTTGACAATTTTGACAATTTTGACAATTTTGACAATTTTGACAATTTTGACAATTTTGACAATTTTGACAATTTTGACAATTTTGACAATTTTGACAATTTTGACAATTTTGACAATTTTGACAATTTTGACAATTTTGACAATTTTGACAATTTTGACAATTTTGACAATTTTGACAATTTTGACAATTTTGACAATTTTGACAATTTTGACAATTTTGACAATTTTGACAATTTTGACAATTTTGACAATTTTGACAATTTTGACAATTTTGACAATTTTGACAATTTTGACAATTTTGACAATTTTGACAATTTTGACAATTTTGACAATTTTGACAATTTTGACAATTTTGACAATTTTGACAATTTTGACAATTTTGACAATTTTGACAATTTTGACAATTTTGACAATTTTGACAATTTTGACAATTTTGACAATTTTGACAATTTTGACAATTTTGACAATTTTGACAATTTTGACAATTTTGACAATTTTGACAATTTTGACAATTTTGACAATTTTGACAATTTTGACAATTTTGACAATTTTGACAATTTTGACAATTTTGACAATTTTGACAATTTTGACAATTTTGACAATTTTGAAAATTTTGACAATTTTGACAATTTTGACAATTTTGACAATTTTGACAATTTTGACAATTTTGATAATTTTGACAATTTTGACAATTTTGACAATTTTGACAATTTTGACAATTTTGACAATTTTGACAATTTTGACAATTTTGACAATTTTGACAATTTTGACAATTTTGACAATTTTGACAATTTTGACAATTTTGACAATTTTGACAATTTTGACAATTTTGACAATTTTGACAATTTTGACAATTTTGACAATTTTGACAATTTTGACAATTTTGACAATTTTGACAATTTTGACAATTTTGACAATTTTGACAATTTTGACAATTTTGACAATTTTGACAATTTTGACAATTTTAACAATTTTGAAAATTTTGACAATTTTGACAATTTTAACAATTTTGAAAATTTTGACAATTTTGACCATTTTGACAATTTTGACAATTTTGACAATTTTGACAATTTTGACAATTTTGACAATTTTGACAATTTTGACAATTTTGACAATTTTGACAATTTTGACAATTTTGACAATTTTGACAATTTTGACAATTTTGACAATTTTGACAATGTTGACAATTTTGACAATTTTGACAATTTTGACATTTTTGACAATTTTGACAATTTTGACAATTTTGACAATTTTGACAATTTTGACAATTTTGACAATTTTGACAATTTTGACAATTTTGACAATTTTGACAATTTTGACAATTTTGACAATTTTGACAATTTTGACAATTTTGACTATTTTGACAATTTTGACAATTTTGACAATTTTGACAATTTTGACAATTTTGACAATTTTGACAATTTTGACAATTTTGACAATTTTGACAATTTTGACAATTTTAACAATTTTGACAATTTTGACAATTTTGACAATTTTGACAATTTTGACAATTTTGACAATTTTGACAATTTTGACAATTTTGACAATTTTGACAGTTTTGACAATTTTGACAATTTTGACAATTTTGACAATTTTGACAATTTTGACAATTTTGACAATTTTGACAATTTTGACAATTTTGACAATTTTGACAATTTTGACAATTTTGACAATTTTGACAATTTTGACAATTTTGACAATTTTGACAATTTTGACAATTTTGACAATTTTGACAATTTTGACAATTTTGACAATTTTGACAATTTTGACAATTTTGACAATTTTGACAATTTTGACAATTTTGACAATTTTGACAATTTTGACAATTTTGACAATTTTGACAATTTTGACAATTTTGACAATTTTGACAATTTTGACAATTTTGACAATCTTGACAATTTTGACAATTTTGACAATTTTGACAATTTTGACAATTTTGACAATTTTGACAATTTTGACAATTTTGACAGTTTTGACAATTTTGACAATTTTGATAAGATTGTCTCTTGTTTGCAACAACAACAAAGTTCGTCTCATACAAAAAATGCATTTCAAGTTTCCTAGGGTGGATAAGGCGTTAAGGGAGGGGGGGGGGGGGTGGGTAGGGTTTAACACTTTCAAAAAATCGATTTTTTTATTTTTTTATTTTCTTATTGTAAAATATTTCAAGAATGTTGTGTCAAATTTTCAAGTCAATTGAAGCAAAACTGTAGAAATTGTATGCCATTATCTCCTCCTATCTAATACTGCAAGAAAGCAAGAGCAAAAACTTCAAACGCGTTTTTCTCGAAAGCATATTTTTAAAGTCCGTGGGCATCGTCATTTGAAAACTACTTATCCGATTCTTTTCAAATTTGGAGCATATTTTCTACATATAAAATACCAGACCCCAACGTTTTTCTTTTTTGTTTTTTTTTACTTTGGGGAGATTTTACAGGTGAAAAATGGCTGTTTTTTTGTGAAAAATCGTAGTTTTTACTTCAAACAGCCATAAAAATTTCATAAAAATTTTTTTAAGTTAAATAAAAACGTTGGGGTCCAGAAAAACATCTATTTAAAATACTTTGCTCTGGTTTTTTGACTTCAGATGATTCTGTGCTGAGATACAGTGTCCACCGCAAATCCTGTTTTCTAAAAGGCATCCTCGAAAGTGCTCCGTCACCGGCTCATTTTTCAATATTTTTCTACGAAAAAATTACTAAATGTTCTTTTAACAATGCTTTGTATAATGCAAAAAATTTGAATACATTTGTTTGAACGATAGCTCTAGAAAAAAATCGTGAAAATGGTGTTTTTTTTTATACCCGTTAGACCCTACCCCCCCTTTAAGGTTTTAAGGCTGACTAGAAACGCCACTTGTGATAACAAGAAAATGTAAGATGAAATAGAATTAATTTGTCGAGATCTCTTTGATACAAATTTGCAAAAAAAGGTGTATGAAAGTCAAAATGATTCGAAATCGACAAAGTCGTTATTAAAAATTTATTTAATTTCCGTGAAAACGTATGAAAAAATTCGTTATTCTACGTAATCCTTGGGGTTGTGTCTTCTATACAAAATTCATTATTTTCATTTATATTAGTTTCTTATTGATTATTTAAGAGACTAAATTTCCGAACCTTTCTTTTGACAAAATAAGATTTTATTGATGAATTGAACATGTGGTTCTTTTAATTTATAAAATTATTGTTGCTAACTTTTAAAATGATTTTATTGTCAGCCTTTTATTTTAATAACTGGAGGAATTTTAGTTTGATTTTATTTCTATCTTTTAACGCCAGCATTCTCGAAACAAAACTAAATCTGTTTTTTTTATTAGCAAATTAAATTTAATTATCATTTATGAGTTATAAATAAAATCGCTTAAGTTCAATAGTTTAAATCAAAGATTAATTAAAAATTTATATTTTATTCGTTTTCTGGTGTTACGAAAACATTGTTTTCAAATTTGAAAACTAGATTTAATTTAATTTATGAATGACTTACCAGAAAAAAAAACATTGACCATTTGAACTTTTTCCGATGAATTTTGGTTCGAAACAGTAAAGTTTTTTTTTCGAGTTTTTGTGATAATCTTTATCAGGAAAATTATTTTAAGAATTCACTTTATTTACTTAAAAAAAACTAGATTTATATCAACAGCTGTTGAAAATTACATCATTTTTAGTTGCACTTGAGAAAATATAGATTCATTTTGTTTTAAATTCTGTATACTTAGAGAAATTTTTTGCTATGTAGTTTTATCACGGAAAATCAAAAATTAGTCCACAGCATCGCAATTGTTAAATAATCTTCTTACTATACTGTGGTGTCATTTTGGTGTTTCAATTCGTGTCATTTTTTAGACATTCTCTGTGTTATTTGTGTAGTCTGCGTGTCATTTGATCGGAGATATAAATTTTTTGCGGAATTTCTTAGTTATTTAACGACGGTTTCGTTAAATTTGAAAACGTTTCAGAATATTTTTAACAAAAATGTTCGTCATTTTAATGTGATTTTTGTGATTTAATTTTTTTTTTGTAATATTTGAAAAGATCTTTGAGTATTCTTTGTCAGACATTATTGTGTCAATTTGATGTGATTTTTGGTCTATACCTGTGTCAATTCCACCTCAATTTTTTCACTTCTGTCAATATATTATATTTTTAAAATTTTCTTTTCTTATACATGCGATAGTTTTGCGGAAAATTATGCAATAAAGACAAATTTCAATGCGATCTCATGAAGTTCACAGAACACTTTTTGATTTTTTTTATTGCATTGGAAATTATTTTAATAAATTTAAAAAAAACCGTAAGATCAGAACTTTAAGAGTTTTATTAAAACAGATATGCTGCTGGAAGCATAATTGTCACATGTTGTTTTGTTTTGGTGTCTACGGCCTCGTTGCGATAAATATTTTTATTATATTTATTAAGAACATGTTTTTTAGAGTAAGGATACATCAATCATTCAAAAAACGACAAACAAAGTTTTGAGATAAGTCTTCAAGACATCAAAAAGTAAGAAATTTCAGAATGAAACATATGACAATTATGCTTTCAACGGCAGTAAAGACTCGAAAACTACAGAACTAATCGTCGTGAAATTGGGTATCTGAAAGTTTCTGAGGCCGGGAATGGTTTCTTTAATACTTAAAATCCCTTCCAATTTAAGGGGGGCTGCCATATAAAATTTTCATAAAAGGTGACACAATCCCTACAATTTCAAAAAATATCCTCCAAATTTTCTACAAAATAAAATTTTTACACGATTAGATGGTTTTATGGTTTGGAGGCTAATTTTTATATATTCAGATGATTAATTGTATTTAAAGTTCCTTCTTTTAGGAGAAGAGACGGGGGGTCCCATTTATAATCAATATTATAAGTTACACAACTCGAACAATTTTCAAGCTATTTTGATAAAACTTTTGCATATATCTATCTTGCATAGTTAAATGATGGTTTCAAATATAAAAAGTGTTAAGTGTTAAAGTGTTAAGAAGAGGGAGCACCCATACAATTTTTTGTTTAGCCTAATTTGGCAAAGAAATAAATTAAGGGGGGAGAAATGTTTCTATGATGCTTTGAAACTCCTCTTTCCTTCGACTGGGGAGATACATATAAAATTCTTCTATTGTCTCGAGAAACTCTCCGCTCCCTCTACCCTTTCGATTTAATTGAAAAACTTGTAGAAAGAATAATAAAGATTTATGTATTTTGTTTAAAATCCGATTTGCGAAAAAAATAAAACAATTGAATGAGCGAAAAAAAAACAGTGGAATGTTGGAATTTTTTTTTAATTTGTTTATTCTCGGTTTCTTTAACATTTTGGAATAAAAATAACCCGGCTGTTCGATTTTTTGAAATATTGATGACATGTTACTTCGTGGCAAGCAAGCTTTCATAAAATTTATTCAATTTTCTTAGAAAGAACACAAACACACAGAAAGGGGAGCCTAATTAAGCATGGGAATAATTTGAGTAGAAGAAATTGTTTTTTTGAGACCACTCCCGTTTTTCAATAGATAACTTTAAAACTAATCGTGCACGTTGAACCAAAATTGTCAGTGGAGGGAATTTGATTACAAAATATTTTGCTATATTCATCTAATGTTAATTTTTATTATCGACTTTTTTTGGCGAATAAATAACTACAAAATTAGTTGTCAGTTGGTCATCTTAATAAGAATTTCTCCTTTCCGATAGTCAGAAGGTAGGGGAGTACCTACCTTAACAATTGTTGGCATAACTGTAGAACTAATTGAGCAAATGAAAAATAAATAGGAAGGGAAAGTATGAGGATACAAGGAATATTTCTATAGTGATTTGATTCCACTCACGGGATTTAAAAAATCGCATAATTCGAGAGTATTTTAAAAAATGGAACCAAAATTTACAAGGTAGAATATTTCAGTACAAGAACAGATTCTTGACATTTGAGACCCCCACCTTCTTCCAATGGAGGGATAATAAGAGAGAAGAGAGGCGAGTTCCGCACACTATTTTTGCATAACTTGAGAACTTATCGAGCAAATGAAACCAAATTTGACACTCATAAAAAATAATTTCCAAAAATATCACTAGTTTATGAAGGAGTAGAAAAGCACACCGGGTCAGCTAGCTAGTATAAATATAAAAAAGACGTTTTATTTTCGAATACATACTTTTTATTGGATGTACAGAAAATGTCCTCCGATTCCCTTTTCATTCGAAAAAATAATTTCTCACTGAATTATTCTCAATTTGTACCCACTAGTGCCGAGTAATTTGTACAAATCGAATCTCATTGCCTAATTCACTTGAGGAGGCAAACATCACCGGAATCGGCATCGACCACTCCCGGCAGATTTGCTCTGACACCTTCGGGAATGCCTTCAGTTACCTAAACCTACAAAGATACAGTTTGTGTTTGATTCACGACCGAAGTGTTGTGATTCATTTCCGTGGTTGTCACCGGCAGGCAGCATAGCTTTTTCATGACTGGGAAGCGTGAAGTTCGACTGCTGTCTTTAACGTACCTACCTTATATGAACGTTTGGGGTTCGGGCGGAAAGAAGCGCGCGGCACGTGAAAACAAACATATCGATAGTATTTTATGGTTTGTCTTTTCCCCCTCGAAGCTCCTCCATCCGAGGAAATGGCTTGAAGGTGATGGTGAAGGTACCGTTTGCGTATCAACCGAACAGAGGAAACTTATTCAAGTAGACAGACAACAGACAAGAACGAGAGTGAAGTGTGGCAAAGTAAACCGTATGGGAGTAAGGGGGGATGATGCGTGCGTAGGTGTAGTTATTTGAGGTAACACTTCCGAAAGTAGCAAAAAGCAGCAGCATCAGCAATCGTTCGGAGGAAAAGTGAGATTAAAGATTGATTTATGCTGTCTACTGGAATACACCGAACTGAACCGATCCCAAGCAAAAGAACGTGTGATCTTTTTCGGTTGCTGTTGGAAGAGACATCTCTGGCTGCCGATTTCGAGGTGTTTGGGACCCGGGAGGTTGGAAAATACTCACGCGCAAAGCCGTGAAATGCGTAACAATGTGGTAAATTGCCGGTGGAAGACGCCAGGAATGTGATCCAACCGAAATAATGCGTGGGTGGCTGCTGCTGGTGTTGTCTCTTGTCTTGGCCCAGAACGACTGATTTAGTAGGTGCTAGGGATTTCAAACGGCTGCTAGGAAGAGTTATTTCTTTTGCTTTTTGAAGCAAATAGTTTGGTTTTGTTGTTGAATATAAACCGGTTACTTTCCCTCTTATGGGGTTTGAAAGCTGGAAGAATAGTTATTATTTTGGAATATCAATGACTATAAAATGGCAATCGGAGTCATCCAAATTAACTGGACTTTTGAACACTATTTTAACCACAAACCAGGGATCAAGATTACTCTCCTATGGAAACAACAATTGTCTTGGTGAATAATGCAGAGTAATTTGACTTGTTCTTAATTGTTAAGATTCGATTTTGAATCACTGAGCTTATGAGTATATTTTTGCAAATCAACTTTTTCATTCACTGATTGAAGATAGAAAAAATCGACAAAAGTGCCAGCTGTCACAGCGCTGTATGGTGGATATATTTGAAATTTCTTAATTAAAATCCTGCTCCATATCTCATAAAAAACTACTGGCAATGCTAAATCACGAATCGTGCATGCCAAGAATGGAAGGGTGAAAAAATACCAAAAAAAACAACTACTACGAAACATAAAAATAAAACTGCAATAAAACTCATGCAACGGCTCATTTTAATGTCTTTCTTCTTCCACCTCCACATCTTAAACAAAAAAAGCAAAAAAACGTCCTCGTTCTGTGAAAGGAACTTTACCCTTTTATTGTTCACTGTTTAATCGCAATCGAACTCATGCAATGACTCCTTGCCTGGTTGGTTTATTATTTGAATAAATAGAAAAGCCCGAAGAAAAAAACCATCGTTGAAACGCAAATTGCACCATGCGTTTCATCAGATTGTTTGTTGATTTTTTTTCTACTCATTTTTACCGAAACCAAACACGATATCATCAAAAGGAGCCGCCCAAGCCGATCGTCAATTTCTCACACATTAATCACCAAATCGTCGCCATTAATCAATACAGTGCCAGTGTGGTAGATACTTTGCACAAAGTACCGACAATTGTTGGTTGTTTGGAAGATGTGCGTCCATCATTTGTGCCCAGCAAAATGAACGACCAACTAGCGCAGAACGCGGTCTGCATTCGCAATTTCCGACAAATCACTAGTTGGGGCTTTGTGTGTGAAATCTGAGATGTTTCTTCAATCGCCCGGGCGGCTTGCCGGCTTATCTTTCGATGAACGAATCGCTCCGAAAAACAAAACCGGAAAACAAAAACCCCGAAAAAGAGTTCAAAATTCGCATTAATTTTTCCCGACCGCCCTTTTTTTCGCTCGTTTACTCCAATAACAGCAGCAGCAACGTCAGGTAGTTGTAGTAGTGATAGTAGATGAAGCAGAAGCGAAAAAATAAAACGATTAGCCACAAATTTGTAGCGCGCTGCACTTTGCGAATCATCCCCCCTTACCAGCCGCTTGATCAACAAACCGACAAGCCAAGCAGTCGAAATGAAACCATTGATCACATCAATCAGATGGTGCTTTTTTCGGTCTTTCGTGGTCCTCGTATTTGGTTATTTGGAGTGGCAGCACGAGGAAGGATTAAGTAGGTAGGAACCTTAAATGATGGACCTCGTCACTAAAAACAAAGCAGCAGAATTTTCCACTATTACTTACTGTTGGCGGCATGCTTCAATGCCATTAACTGCGGTGGGCTTGCGTTCTCCTTCTAGCAATCGGCATAGTGGGTTGACACAAAATGAATTTAAAAAAAATGTACTGAAATTTTGAATTCAAATTTGGTTGACTATTCCAAATATAAACAATCAACTCTGTGCCTCCAAAAAATACCATCTTATGTGCATCGGAATGAAAATAAACATTGGTCTACTAGAAGGTTGCACGCAGTGCTTTAAAATAGAAAGCATCATGGAAATAGACAGGTGATTTCGAAATTCGTACAACTTTATTTAATATTTTATTATCATAAACGTTTTCTATGAAAACCGCATCTCAAGTAAAGTAAAACAAATAAATATTTAAGATAATCATCTGAAACTGATAAATGTTATCTTGTTAAAAATTCATCAATAATTTTGTCTCGTAATACTCAGCTTGATATGCTTTTATTTTGCTTTGAAAACTTGCCGTACTACAGACTTTTAATGCGTTTGATTTTAGAGATGTTATTTTCATTAAGGTGGAAATGGATGAATGGGAAAAATTTTCATGACCGATTTTCGAAAACCAAATTTTGTAGATTGGCCAAAAATACTGACCTGTGCAACATTTCAGTTCAATTGGACTCAATTTAGGGGTGCCTCAAAATGATCAAAGTTTCGGGTTTTTTACCTTAAAATATCATCAAAGAAGAAACCAAAGAAAATTGGAAAAATTGAAATTTAAATTTTATGCCATATGATTCAAAAATGTACAAAAAGTCGAAATCTGGTGTGGACTTGAGGAAAAAAATTCAAAAACCGACTTTGAAGCTTCAAAAATACCAAAGGACACCAAAGGAAACCCGAAAAATCAGAATTTAAATTCCAAATAATATGAAAATGCATGAAACGTCGAGATCTAAAGTTATTTCGAAAAAAAATTGCCCTAAAATCGACTTTTTGGCACGTTTTTCAGAAAATCAAAATTCAAGAAAGTCGATTTTTAGCCAACTTTTCATTTTTGAGATAACACCAGATCTCGACGTTCCATGCATTTTAAAGTCATTTAGCATCAAAATATAAATTTCGATATTCCGGATTTCTTTTGGTCCCCCTTGAGGGATCTGTGGTGGTTAAACAAAAACGAAACATTGATCGCTTTGAGTCACCCTTAAATCAAGTCCAACCGGGCTGAAATTTAGCAGAAGTAAGTTTTTTGGGTCAATCTACTTAATTTATAAAGTCGGTTTGCGAATTTCGACATTGACCCATTTGGCTGCACCACCCTTATGTTTTTGGTAGAATTGGTTGAGCTTCTTACACTCACGCATTGTAACTTATTCTAGAGTAAATTTAACTTTAAATATTTCATAAACCACAATTTGTTTAAAGTTTGCAGTTCAAAGCTGAGAATCTTCAAAAATTTCTATTCCAAACAACAAAATTGATGAGAATTGGTTTAATTTTTTTCAGGAATTTGCAGGCATTCAAGACAACTTCAAGAAGGTTCCCAGACAGTCGAATAAACCGGGTTTTTTCAGGATATCTAATACAAAAAGTAGGGAAAATAATACTAAAAATAATTAATTATGCAAATAATACAAAATAATAGGTACTAAAATATTACTAAAAATAACAAATTATGCAGAAAAATGTTTTAATTTAGGCGTCAAAAACGATATTTTTGGAGCAAATTTAAGAAAAATAATTTTATAGGTTTTTTGGAAGCCTAGTAAACGATTTAAAATCTGATGATGACTCTTCATGACTAATTTAAGTTTTTTTCTTGATTTTTGTTGAGAAATCCTTGAATTTAAATAAAAAATTGAACAGATGTAGCTCGGATTTTTAGGCGAAAATTTCGAAATCAAATGTCCGTATTTGGTCGGGTTTTCAAATAAAATTTATCCGGCCTGGATACGAGCTGGAAAATTTCTGGAAATCTTATACACAAAGAATATTTTTCTTCAGATTTGCATTCAGTATTTTAGGAAAACTTCGAACAATTCGGGCATTCTATCGTATGTCTTATCCCTATGTGTTTTTCGAAAAAATATGTTAACTCCTGTTAAAATTTTAATTAAATTTCAAAAAAATTGCCAAGTTTCGTTCTTCTCAACAAAATGTCCATTATAAATATTCACTTTTGCATTGTTTTTCAATGCATACAATTTTTGATAGTAGTCTAATTAAAATATATTCTCTAATCCAAAATACCTCCATTCTTTATTTGCGAAGTAAAACCTTAATAAAATAGAAAATAAATACTGAAATAGGTTGCTCAACGAACAAAATTTGGTGCAACGAATGGGTTTTATCGTGAAAAAAGAAATACGACTATGTAGACAAAACCATGTCTTACAGAAAAAACGCAATGCCAAAACTGCGCATTTGATTCTAAAATGTTGACCAAAATTCCAGGCAATATCTGGGCAGTTTTGGTCAAAACCCAGTAATTACTCATCACAAATCAAGAAAAAGAACTTGAAAAACTTTTTTTTCATCAGCAGTTTTTAGATTGTATTTAAGGCTTTCAAAAAAAACTATATATGTATAGTAACTTTTGAAAATATATCCTCAAATCTTGTTAGATTTATTTGAAAAATGAAGCCTTAACTAATAAAATAGGGAACTTACTTCCATCCATGATTAAATCTTTGACCTTAGTCGAAAGTCTGGTGGATTTGATGTGTTTGGTTTGAGTTAGAATTTGTTCTATGCTGAAATCATATAAGCTGCACCTCGAAGCTCCTACGCAAATTCGAAACTTTTTTACATTAAAGGAAATGAATATAATTTTCCTAGTAAATGCTAGAGATTTTAATTTTGCAGCAAAAATCTGACTCTTACAAACTTGATCCACATTTAAGATTTTTTTTTAATTTGCCGTTTGACTCTTGGAAAAAAAACTGCAATACATGTGAATAAAGTTAAATAGTAATAACAATATATAAAATTTCCATTAGTTTTATAAACGTGAAGACAACATGTTTCTTTATCAGGAAATATTTTCATTCAAATCATTTCCTTTTTTCAAACCCTGGGGATGATTTAAAAAAAATAGAAATCAGTTTATTTCACTGAACAAAACTTTCAAAATAATCTTAAATTTTTCTCTATGTTTGTGATTTTCAGATTGGTTTGTATTCATAACTGACATTGATTAAAATCTGTAAGCTTTGAAATTGAATTTAAAAAAAATGTGATCTCTTTTAACTTGAATTTTTCAACAAAAGAGTCATCTTTATTTTTTTTGTCGTACGATTATCGAGATGAATCTGAATGAACACTCAGATTTTGAATCTGTTTTCGGATTTCAAAATTCAGAAAAAAAATAAAACATATTTGAATCTAGACTCCAGATCATAAGGAGTAAATTTTATTTCGTGAATCTTTAAATAAAACTCTAATGTTTTAGGTTTTATTTTGAAGTCATAATTTCTATTATTCATTTCAAATACGATCTTAGAATCTTATCTAAAATATGAGTTTCAAATGATTAATCTTATCTTGAGTTTTCAATTCTTGATCGTCATTTCAAGGTTTGATATGTTTGAATTCTGCATGAGATTTTAGTCTTAGAATTTTGAATCTGAATATGAAAAAAGAACTGAATTTATGCGTCCAAAACGAAATTTTCTGAGCAAGTTTCATAAAAATAATCGTGAAAAGTTTTTTGAAAGCCTTAAATACGATTTCAAATATGTTGATAAATTTTAGTGAAAAAACATTTTTTTTTCACCTTTTTTTGGATTTTTGATTAGAAATTTCTAGGTTTTAACCAAATTTGCCCGGATTTTACCAGGATTTTCGTCGACCATGTTGAAAACAAATGCCAGGATTTTACCACGTTTTTAGTTTAAAATAGCCCGGGCTGTCCGGCCCGGATACGTGCCAAAAAAATTTTGGCAACCTTAGTCTATAGCCTTAAATAATGTGGAAAATGAGAAATTTAAACTCATGTCTTTCTCTATTCTGCTTAAAAGTTTTTCAATCAATATACAGCTTTTTCGTAACAGAACAATATATAATTTTTGATTCTTTCGCTCAAGCAGGGCCGCAGGAAGAATCACATCATGGCCATGGGGGGGATTCTAGAAATTTTTGCTCGAACTGCTTGAATTAAAAAAAAACTTTCAACAAAATTTTGTATGTACTTCTGGAGTATTCATTGTATCATTAAATTAGTCCTTTTTCTTATTGTAACTTTTTTTTTTTTAATGCGTCCCAAAATCTTTAAAATGGTAAATAAAATGTATATAATCAAGCATTAAGTAACAAAATACCAAACTAACTTCTATCGGTGTTAAATAACTCTGAGTTTGCTAGAGATTCGAGTTGATTGGCCTTTTTTAAATTCAGCGTAGAACAAGTTTTTTTTATGAAACCTTCATACACTTGAAGAAAACTCATTATGTTCTCAAATCAAATAAACTACACAGCAAAAAATATTTCCTGTAAAATTACGCAAATTTCCTGTTGCAAAAAGGAGCAGGACATTTATCGTAATTTTACAGGTCAAAAACATGATTACGTAACATTTTATTTTTAGTGTACAACTTCTTTACAGGACATTTGCTGTAATAATAAATGAATATTCGTTAACTTTCAAGGGAAACAATTTAATACTACAGGTTTTGTTAAATACAGGTGATTTATTTTAAAGGTTGCAGTTTTCAGTGACACGTAATAGTCAAAAAATTTTTCTGTGTAGGCCTGCGAAGATATCAACCATCGATGAAAGTCTGATTTATGGAAATCCAAATTCAAAATTTTATTTTCTTTTGTTTTCCATAAAGCAAACTTACAAATAAAAACAAATTGTACTTTATATTTGTGATAAAAGCTGAAATTTTAAAAATAGATTGAAATTCTAAGTCTGTGATCTTTTGCAGTTTGAATTCCTCAACGAAATAGTTATTTTAATATTTTTATGTTGATTGTCAAACTCATTTTTGAATTTTGAATATCAATCCTGATTCTAAATTCTGAACCTGATATCATATTCAAATTTAAATTTAAGATCTGTTTCAAAACTTTGATACCATGTCTGAATCTAAATTCAAAATCAGTATTTCAATTAAGAATCAGCTTGTGAAATCTTTTTTGGAGTGCTCAATCATTAGTCAATAATTCAAACTTTTAAGTTTTGGGTTGCAATCTGAATTTATTATTTAAATTTTCTTTTAATCCGACTTGTGAATTTGTAGCAAAAACTCAAAATGGTTTAGAATTTTCTATCTTTCATGTTCAGAAAATTATTATTCAGGTAAATTTTGAAATCCATATGCATTTATGAATTCATGGATCAAATTTGAACTAGGATTTCAAAACAACTCCTCATTTTGAATTAGTAATGAAGATTTGAATCAGGGCTTGCCCGTATATTAGGTAAAAAAAATCGAGACTATCTCATCCAACCCAAATGCCCGTTTTTTTGTGCAAATTTGCCCGGATATTGGCAGAAGAAATTCTAATTTAGTAATGAAAAGTTTTGATTTAGGGTCCAAAGGCAAATTTTAAGAGCAATTTTTATCAAAAGATTCATGAAATTTTTGAATGGTTTTCCTTTATCTTTCTTTTGACATTCTTTCGAATTATGTTTGAATTTTTTCAGAATATTGCCCGGTTTTTGGATTTCAATTATTGAACTCAAATCCCCAGCTTTGCCAGGATTGAAAAAAAAATACCTAAATTCTGAACCTGGGATTAGTTTTCGAGGTTCAGGCATCAGTTTAGATCATCATCAAAATATGATCGAGAATGAAAATTTTTTGAATGAAGAGTAGGATACCTCACATTCATTTCCTGGACCCTCATGGGGGGGGGGAGGGTTTTACATGCAAACCACCCCCCGTTTCTACAGCCATGCACTCAGGTCTAATAAAATACTTGAATATCTCTCGAAATCTATCGTTATTGATACATGCTAAAGTTTCGAAAATCAATATTATTCAGATAACTTAAGTATTTTCTTACAACTTGAATGTGGGTTGTTAAAGGTTTGCCAATGAATATTTTTGGCAATAAAAAATACTATGAATTCGTTTATACTAAGAGTAAAGCAAACAATCATCCAAAATATCAAAGCATTTCGGACATTTTTGCAATCATTTATGATCTATGGTAAAGATTCTGATAGAACGCAGATTTTAAGTAACTTCTGCAACCTTGACTTTCATTCTTTGTTGCTCAACATTTATGTCTTTTTTCTGAAATTTTCGTACTTTAGGATATTTTAACTCTTGTCTTTTATGATTCTGTAAGCAAACTCAATACAATCAGAATTCCTACAAAAAATCTGTTCAAACGATTTCACGAAATTCATTTGTAAAAAATCAAACCCACGGCGTTAATATTTTTCACTCATTTGAGAACAGTGAAACATTTTGGACTCAAAATCCTTTCCCGGTGTTAGTTTCGAACTGTTCAATGTTTGTTAGTATTTTTGCTCACAAAAATATGCCTGGGTGGTTTTCTCGCTCTTTTTTCAACGGGGTGTACCCGGTTGCACTTTCCACGAAATGCACCAGCAGCAGTAGAGTTGAGGAATAAATTTGGGCTGATTTGGTTGTGGTTTGGACAGACGAAAAAACCAAAAAAAACTAACTTTCTGAAAGGAAAAATCGGCACATTGTTTCCACCACTCACTGATCGGATCGGCTGGCCTTTTAAGCCACTATGTGTCTAAGTATTCTTGATTTTTGGGTCTTGGGAGGAAGAAAAGGTGGAGGAGTAAGGAAGCCTCGGTCGAAATTTAAGGCAGGGGACGCTATTTGAATATTGTTAATTTTAACCATCCCAGAAACGATGCCGCCGCCGCCCCGGTGTGGAGCTAAGAGATCATTTAATTTGATAAAAAGATTTACTTTTTTTCGGGGGGAATAAAACTTTATGGTGCTGTTTTAGTTCGCGGCAGTTTGGCAGGCGGTCGATTTGTGGCGAATTTTTTTTTTTTCGTTCAGTTTTTATTCCTGGAAGAAGGAGGAAACCTTTCCGATGGTGCAAACCGTAAATTTTCGCTCGGTTTCGTTTGGGTCTTTTTTCGGTAATAGTTTTTATTTCTGTTTTACAACAAATGCACTTTTATCGATATCTCGTGCAATACTTCATGGTGGAGTTTTGCTTTTACTTCAAGGAATAGATTGCACAGAAAATAACAGGCCTTTTTGGAGTGAGTGATGAAACATTGTCAGATGCTATCGTACAAACAATTAAAATTGGAATGGAAAAACTATGTCTTGTTTATCATTTTTTTTTTTCGAGGTGCAATGAACTCTGTTCGTAAATTTTGAAAAGAAAACTCCGATTGTCCTTTTTGAGTTATGAAATTAGGTATGATTTTTAGGGTTCAGGAGCTCTTTTTAATAGAACCGAATCCTTCGTTCACTCGAATGAAAGTGTTGAATCACAAAACATTGTAAATCGAAGACCTGACAAAAATCCCCCGAAAGTATGCTTCAAAAGTACCAAACAAATATCCTTTTGTTATCCTATGGAAGACTTCCAACCGTAAACATGACCGATGTCATCTTTCCAATGCACAAATCCCTGTTCAAACGGTTATCGACTGAAGCTGACCAATCTGAGGTCCACCTTCTGGACGCCAACAGTTCAGCTTCAATGTACACAGAGCACCATTCAGGTTTGGGGATCTGCAAGTGTCTCAACAAAGAAAAACCCACAATCACAAGCCTTTTTCCGAATGACAATCACAAAAAAACGACTGCCAGACCGACACACGACAAACAAATCCTTTTCCGAGACACTTTCATTCGATATTTTTCTCGGTTCGAATAGGGAAAAAAGAAGGTCCATGGTCCAGGAAAAAGAAGCCAGACCGGAAATGTGATCCCCCTTAAGTTTGACGCAGCATTACAACTACCAACTGCACAACTAGGATATCGGTTACAGCACCTCTTTTTGCCAGCCTCAATTTAGAAAAGAGAGTGAGAATGTTTTGCTTCACCCCAAAACTATTGTATGTAAGCCAACAATCAATTGTTGCTATCCCCCAAACCAGACCAAAATCAGTAACGGTCGTTGACTACCTTGGAAATCTGAAAATGCTAAAACCGAATCCCACAAATCTTTTCTTTCTCATTGGCTCCATTGAAGGGTGGTTTTCTGGTTTTCGAAAAATACCATTCTCTGTAAAGAAAATATACTCTGACAGGCGTCCGTTTTGATTGGAGAAAAGGATTTTCCAACCAAATGTTCCGACTTCCAGTCTGTAGAACTGTTTTGAGATGAAAGTTTTTCGGAGGATTTGAAAATTTGAAAAAAACAACATTGGAACTTTGATTGTAAATTTAAGTACAAAAACAGCGTCATTTGTGTTCCTTTTTTCCATTTTAAAACGAATTCTGTGCTTGTTTTAAAAACTTGGGAGAAAATCTCTTCCTGAATCATTTTTTATTTCATCTTACTGTGATAATCATCAAGAAAATAAAAAATCGAACAAGCCAAGTCCAAATGAGCCGTATAACAAGTGACCGAAACCGAAAAACCACAAATTTAATCACCCATCAAAATCAAACATTTTCGAACAAAAGCTGGAAGCGAGCAAAAAGAGCTACTGCTCGAATCGAAACCTCCTGAATTTTCAGGAGCAAAATCGGTTCCAGATTCAATATTGAAATCCACTGTCCAAACAGGAGAAACCGAAAAGTGAAACAATATTTATTAGAAGTTTACTTTGGCTCGTCTCACCTCACCATTTGATTTCCACATCCATCCTGGCAAAAAGCTTCTGGTGCTGTTCGTTTCCATTCCTCGATTTTCTCTCTCTCTGAAGAGCTGTCCATTGCAATCTTGACCGTATCTTGTTTCCTGATGGGTCTCCCCACACTTCGACATCAGCTTACAGGGCCTAGGACAACTGTGACAATATTCCCCTCTCCAAACTACCTACTCCAGATTTCTCGACGATGTAGAGAAGCGGTGGAAGCATACATCGAGGCGTATTCGGAAACCCGGAAGCCCCTCTCTTCGGGCTACTCGTGTGGATGACACTTTGCCCACCACATTTGTGTCCGTTCATCCATATTTGCCCATATTACACAACAAAAACACACATTTCAAACACCCAATCAACCGGTCAATAAGGCGGTGCGTGGGTGGTATGGGGGGATGAGCCATCCCCCCCTACCATACCCGAACGGCTTTAAAAAGAGGATCAAGTCTTACGGTCAGAAATTGTTCTTCTCAAAATGGAAAGTGTCCCGTCCAATAGTTGAACCCATCTTCCATTTTCCAAGGAACGTAGGTACATTCAATGAATACGGACAACCAACTATTGGTGATTCGAAGGGGAAGGAGGTGGGACCATCTTCATTTGCATATGGAGATGTCAAATCATGTGGACGCCCAACTATCCTTCGTTTGCACAATCGAGAGTGTCCCTTTTTAAGGTTTTTGTTGACCAATCTAAGGTTTCCCACCACTTGATTTATTGTTTTCGTTTTCAATAAAAGTGATGCAAAAAGAAGGTTTCTGAGAAAACAGACTCCAATGGAATACTTTTATTCATTACGGATTCAATTTGAATACAACAGACTATTATCATAAAAAAAACATAATAATATAAAAATATTTTTATATACCTATAATCAAACCTAATAGTCCATAATAAAACAGGAAACTAATATTTTGTTTTTTTTTTTTTTATTTTCAGGTAAAAATCTTGGATCGCTTGTTTTCAAAAACAGATAAGTACAATTCTGCACCCGTATCAAACCTGCATAATCTCTTACCACAGAGGTTTCATGTTCTAGATATGTATATTTAAACTAAGGTTGTCAGAACTTTCTCAGCACGTATCCGAGCCGGAAAAATCCGGGCTGTTTTATTATTAAAGCTGGAAGAATCCAGGCATTTGATTTCAAAATTCACGGTCAAAAATCTGGACAACTTTGGTCAAAACCCAGAAATCATTCAACTAAAATCAAGAAAAAAATCAAAAAAAAATTTTTTTAAACTCATCAGAAGATTTTTAATCCTATTATGGGTTTCCAGAAAACCTTTCATGATTATATTTGAAAAACTTGTTCAAAAAATTTTGCTTTGGAGGCGTAAATAAAAAAAATCACCACACAGATTGTTTTTTTTTTTTTGTTAATTTGCTAAATTAAGTAAATAAATCCGGGCAGTATCATATTTTTTCTATGAAATTTGGGCCATCGGACCGAGCCAGACTGTTCCTAAATTTTGTATTTAATATTCGAGCAAACCAGGATTAAACCGGAAACAATAAGGCAATCTTTATATAACTGTCGAAATAAAAAAATCAATTTCTACAATGTGAGGTCAAAAAAAATTGTTAAAAACTTAAATTTTAATCGAAAAAGTCGCCAAAAGATTTTAACTCGTCATTTTTTTAAAGGTTTTAGTATCAAATGTTCATCTTAATTAATTTTTCAATCTGTAGAGCATGAGAAAATAATAATTCAACATTCGTTTTCAAAAATTTATAATACAAAATGCATTTTACCGGAAGGCAAACAATTAAAATTCTATTTTGCTTGAAAACTATAAAAAATTACCTTCATGCCAAAGACATATTATTTTCATGATAGCAAGGATCTTGAAAAAACCTTCTTGTATAAATATAAGTTAACTGTACTGCGAAGTAAAAATTGGTGAAAATAGTCAACAAACAAAAATTTAAAGATTTTGTTTAGATTTATACAAAGGTAAAGCATTTCTAGCCCAGTTTCTCAGTTTGAGATTTTTTCAACAACAGTGAAGCATGATGCATTATGAATATTCCAGTAAAGATGGGCTGACAACAATAGCTGGAATTCAGATTTTTTTTCTTTAGTTTATCATAATTGCATAACTTTGCAAACGCTGTATAAAACCACTCATTGAAAATTTTTGCTCGAAAATTCACACAATGAAAGCTGAAAGTGTGGTATTTTTTATTTTAACTATATTTGAAAAAATGAAAGAAGGGCCAATCAAAGAGCAATCAGGAAAATTTATTTTGCACAAATCGGCAGAAAAAAATCTCATTTCACGTTCGAAATCAACTTACAGTACCGTTCATAATTGTATAGAAATTGGAAGCAAGCGCACTGTCACTTCGACTTTGAACTTTCATAACTTTTTACTCTGATGATATTTTTTGATCAAATTTTTTGCGTTAGATAGATCAACTATTACACTACTATATCAGAAAATTTGAGCTTTCTGGAGTTTGTGTAACCTGAGAAACAGTAATTCTACGAAAATCGGACTTTTTGGACTTTTCTCAATCAAACTGCAATATCTCTGAAACTACGCTGCATTTTTTATTGAAAATTTGCACAGTGATTATTGAGATATGAAGCTAGCATGTCTGAATTTTTCGAAAGATTCTATCGATGATATCAAAAGTTACGCGAGGTGCAATATTTCAGGCATGAACCTTGAAATGCGATTTCTATAGAATTTTGGACGTTTTTTTTCATAGGAAAATCACATTCTCTGTTTAACAACCAGTAAATCTATTTCAACCGAAAAATCACAACAATATCGCGAGATTCTGATTTCAAAACACAAATGGATCATTTGTTTCATTTTTTTTCTTTTCTTCATTGCTTTTGTCAGACATTTTTTGACTGATTGGTGGAGGAAACGATATTGTTCGCATGAATCGTCCAAAATTCTATAGAAATCGCATTTCATGGTTCATGCCTGAAATATTGCACCTCGCGTAACTTTTGATCTCATCGATAGAATCTTTCGAAAAATTCAGACATGCTAGCTTCATATCTCAACAATCACTGTGCAAATTTTTCAATAAAAAATGTTGCGTAGTTTCAGAGATATTGCAGTTTGATTGAGAAAAGTCCAAAAAGTCGGATTTTCGTAGAATCACTGTTTCTCAGGCCACACAAACTCCAGAAAGCTCAAATTTTGTGTTATAATAGTGTGATAGTTGATCTATCTAACGCAAAAAATTTGATCAAAAAATATCATCAGAGTAAAAAGTTATTGAAGTTCAAAGTCGAAGTGACAGTGCGCTTGCTTCCAATTTCTATACAATTATGAACGGTACTGTATATTCGTGCGGCAACTGTGGGTTATGTGATTAATCGTTACTACACAGTTCTTAGATTCTTTATAAGAACATAAGGGGACAGAATGATTTTTTTATCAGTAGTGTAAACCTACAAGCAAGTGCATACAGTTCTAGGCAGAATCCCTACTTTGCTCAGAAAACTACAGAGCGGCTCCTTACAAAGTTTTGACCGAAACTGTTTTCCATTTTTATAAACATTTTTGATGATATTTCATCAGATTATTGATAAAATTTTACAAAAATATAGTTTTTACAACATTCAATACGCAATGCTAGCATTTGAAAGAGATTTTAACTAACTTTTAGATCAAAAACACAATTCGCAATATCTATTATCATAATCATAGCCGGAGAGAAGGGTTTATAAGTTAAAGCCAGGGTCCATCAAAATCTCTACACTTAAAATTTGTTTTTCTTAATCAAATGTTGATTATGGAGCAATGTTATTCGACTTATTTCTGAGATTCTGGTTCCTTATAAAAATTTTTTAGTTATATTTGTTTTTTCATATTTCGGATTATGTATCCAGTTCAGGATTTTTAACTTTCGGTTCGAATCATCATAAAAAACTGAAATAAAAGCTGTGTTTGAAATTATACTGAAATTTAAAAACAGATTGAAAATTCAAATTTTGAATTCAAGTTCGAAGTTCAGATTTAGATTCAGCTCGAAAATGAGTTCCAAAATCAAACTAAAACTATCAAGATGACTATTTCGGTAAGGAATTAAAATTGTAAGAGATTGCAGGCTTAAAATTCTTATTGTTAGTTTGATTTTAAAATTTAACTAAAGTCAGTTTGTTGAACAATTCTATTGAAAATGAAATATATTAAGTAGAAATTGAGTTTATTTAGCAAGTTTTGTCTTATGAAAATCTTTTTTTTTTTAAATCATCCACAGGATTTGATTTTTATTTAAAAGTAATTCATGATAAAGAAACATGTATCTTCTCTTAAAGAAAACGCAGGGAGTTCCATATGTTTTAGCATTATGCTCAACATTATTATTATTGCATTTTTTTCAAGAAAAAAGATTTTGAATTAAAATCTTTAACTAGGTTCGACTTTGCATGAACCCGGTTTGATCGCAAAATATTAATATTTTACTTCAACCTTTGAAAATTGGATTTATTTTTTAGCAATTTGTCGAAATTGAAGGCTTTCTTTAAAAAAAAGTTTATTATAAGTTCAAAACAAAAAAAAAGGAAAATTAAGCTGCTCAGACTATCCGCTTTTTCCTGGACTTGCCCAGATATTTGATAAAAAAAATTAGCAAGGGTTCGGCCCGGCCCGGTTGACCATGTTTTGTTTGAAAACATCCTGATTCATTCACATTTTTAGGAAAATCAAACAAATTGCATCAATTTAACTTTTAATTTTGTCCCCCACTAATGGCATTTTTCAAGATAGATTTAATAAAATAAACATTAACGATTTTTTTTGGAGCCTGAAATACGATTCAAATTCTAGTTATGTTTTTCGATGAAAAAAAAAACGATTCAAATCTATTTTTCTGGATTGTAGATGAATAGTTCCTGGTTATTTGTCAAATTTTTCGTATATTGCCCGAATTTCGGTTTAAATATTTGGAAATAGAATGTCCGAATTTTGACAGATTTTCAATGAAATAGCTCGAATTTGCCAGGCCCGGATACGTGAGGGAGATCTTCTTGTAGTCTTTAGCGAAAGTATACCTGATTTTGATGCAAATTTTAAGATTTCTGCCATTGACGATAGAAGGTTTCCTATTAAGTTACTACAGATTTTTTTCTTTGAATCGTTATCAACATTTGAAAGATTTAAGGATGTATTTTCAAAAGTTTCTATTTAACACAAAAAACTGCTTCAGTTAAAGAACTAAAAAACAAAAAATGAAAAAGAGTTGAAAAATAATATTTTAATGATTTTAATCATACATTGTATGAGAAGAAATGTTAACAAGCATTCGTACCAATCATTCTTATGATCAATTACATTTTGGTTCAAATCTTTCAATAATAAGATGGTTTATTGTATTGGAAATCATTGACATTTTCTTTTTCAAAGAAGGGGCTTTATCCCAAATATTAACTTCAATTTTTCTGCATTAAGTTTTGAAGCAACTCTTATGAAATTAATCACAAATAAATTAGAACATATTCCTTTTTTGTTTATTCATTAAAAAAACACGATACATTGAACGCTTTTAACATAGTTTAAAACTTTTTTTCTGCCAATTTATGGATCACTTGAAATTTTTTAATGTTTTTAAAAATGTATATAAGCAAAACCATTTAAAAAAAAAATTCAGCGAAGCCTTGAGGTTAAAAATAATCATTTTGATTATATCGATATTGAAAATTCTGCAAATCATAAATTGAAGAATTTGACATTCTGAAGGAAGTTTTAACGTTACAAATGTAATTAATTTCATTTCTAAATTCTTAGAATCATAGATCAATTTAAAAAATCTACTAATGATTTCTATAACGAAAATACCGAATCTGCTTCTTTCATGAAAGATCGTAAAAAGTTATAAAAGTGAAAAGACCAGGGATTAAAGATTTCGAGATCATTGCTCAAACATCCAAACTAAAGGTAAGTTTTATTTCAAAATAGTTTCTAAAAATCATGAAATTTTTGACAAGTTTGAACAGAGCACACCGGTTCAGCAAGTCTTTATTGATGAATGTTTGCAGAGTGCTTATAACAATAAAAACGAGATTTAGAAAAAGTATGATGGTGAGATATTCATTTCACGTAATGAACCATTTTTGACTCAGCTCTCCAAATTGTTCTTAACAAGACTCCTGTACAACGATTTCCAAAAAAAATCATTTGAAGCAAGAGAAGTAAAATTAACAAAAATTCAAAAAAAATCGATTCGTTAAAATCATTTTTTTTTTCTTTATTATAGAGACTTTCAGCCTGGGGCTGGTTCGTCTATTCGATAAAATCATAATTTTTTTCCTTCTTTTATGTTTTTCTTTATTTCTCCAGAAAAAACAACTTTTTAAATAGTTGCAAATAATGTTTACATCAAAAATGTTCTTAAATACAAATTTTTTTCCCTACATTCATTATTGAAATTTTTTAACCCTGTCAGCTTTCCAAAGCACTTTCCAAAAATTTTCTCTTGTGACTGGAACAGCTTTGGCGGTTACTGCATTAAAAACTACCGTTTTTTACCAAATCATTGAAAATTTTTGTGTCATGACCTTAAAAAAATTATAAAAATATTTTTATATGTTCAAAATATAGCTTCTAACTTCTGCTCACTCAGGCACTAAATGATTTTTTTTTCTAGCACATTGATTTCGAGCCTTTTTCCCAAAAATGTTTAAACAAAAATAATTCAGAGGTGTCGCGGCGTTTTGGCAGTGATTCCAGTTCGAACACTTTGAATAACTTTAAAATAAATAATTGCAGCTGAATATTGTCTGAAAACCGTATTTTGGTCACGTTACAAGCATTCCAAAACTAAAAATTTGGTAAAAGTTGGTTGGGGAACAAAAGAGTTTTAGCATAAAACATTAGTGCTATAATCATCGGTATGTTTGGTGTCATTTTTTTTCATATTTTGATTAAAATCCAGAAAATCTCTGAAGCTCTCTAAAGATTGAAAATCTACAATTTTATGTCAAATTACGCGCAAAACTTCGGTTTGGGAATAATTACAGACAATTAGAATTTTTTTATTTTGTACTCATTATTTGTTTCACCCAAATAAGATGACAGCATTCATTAATCAAAACCGAATTCAAATGGCAAAATCTTTAAAAACCTTTAGATTTAGAACCACAGTTCAGAGCTTACATCAGGAATTGAAGTGAAAATTATATTAATAAAAAAAAGTAATATATGAAATACAATTCAAGATGTATGATTTAAGCACGTAAAACTTAAACTTTCATGTTCTGAAGAAACCCAAAATTTTTTGTCAACTTATGTTCTCAAGTCATTTTCTCATACACGAACCGTTTAAAATCTAGAATTCCGATGGAAAGCTTACCTTTAATATCACAACCTGAGATGGCAGTTAAAATAAAACTTAAGCTTCTTGCTTGGGAGATGCGAAATATTTTTGAAGGATTTTGTAAATTTTCTTGTCTAAATATTTTATAAATTTTTTTGAACCAAATCTAAAAAAAAATGAGAACGAACAGTTTCCATTAAAACGGTAAATTTATTTTTACTATTTTATGGATGAATAATTTGTTATTTATTCAAGCTGAGCTGCTGAACGAATAACAATTTTTAAAGTCATCAGATTTATTAGAAAAAACTCAGTGTTTACGCTCTGATTTTTAAAATAGGCACTTCAAGATGTCAATTTTTATTTTTTATATTTTTCAAATGAGAAGTCTAATTCGTTTGAATTTGATTCCAAATATTATCGTCAACGTTCTTGATTTACAGTTTATTAAGTAGAAAACGGAATACTCAATTCCGTTAAAAAAAGTCAAATCCACGACGATATTCCAGTTGGTCGAAACACAAAACCACAGCAACCCCACGACGGCAATATCTCTATCAGCGTTGGCTAGTTTATTTTCTAGGACGAATAGGAGACTACTTTAAGTTGGTAGTATGGGGGGATGATTCTAAAAATGACGACGACGACGATCTCCCATTCTCCCAGGCTTCCGGGTTAATTTTTCCTCACTCTTCTACATATTCTGCAGCAGCAGATCAAAAAGACGGTGCAAAATACCTACTTTCCTCTCGTTTGGAAGCTGGAAAAAGTGAAAAACCCTTACTTCTATCGGACTGGCGGGTGGGGAGAAATATAACTCAGGTGTGTGGTTTTTATTCTTCCTCGCCACCGGAGCAGCAAAAAGAGAAGATCTATGTTATGATATCGAAAAATCATATAAGTATTCGGAGGGTGTTTCATTTTTAATAAAAAGACCTGAAACCAGGAAGGGAACCGGAGGTCGGTACGAGCATCTTCCATCTAGCAGATGATGATGATGGCAAATTACCGCTTCAGGAGGTAAATTGTGGGACTTTTGAAATGGGGAACGAGGAAGGACATCGAAAGGATTGCTCGATGCAGATAATTAGCCTTTTTATTGCATGGTCGAGACGAAAATCTGCTGACTTTTTATTGAGACTCCATAGCACAGAACAGAACATAAAGCAGATTATACCTTGTTCTTTCAATGGAGAAAAACGGAGGACCCGGGAGTTGGGACCGGATCGATTCCTACTAAAACCGTACCGAGATGTATGACAGAAGCCAAATTTTCGGACGTTTTCCAATGTGCGGGTGTGTATGTTTTTGGGATGCCAATTAGCCCTGGAGCGAGGATCGTTCCCCCGGAAAAATCGTCATTTTTTGAGAGCGGGCACTTTTGCTGGGAGGACACGCGACGAGGAAGGGTTTCCTTTTTGATGGATTGACTTTCTCTGATATGGCGATACAGTGTAGCGTGTCGTGTGCGGCTGTGGAATGGGTCCACTTCATCCCCCCATCCCTTAAAGGATTTACCCCCGAAAACAACTCCGAAAGCAGGAGAGCTTCAAAGCATATAGCTCCAGCGTTATACTTTTTCCTTCAACCATGGCACATGTTATATTTGCATATAAGTATGAAATGTGGTTCGCTCATAATTTTTTGCGCTTGTGGGATCTCGAAAAGCGGGGGGTGGAATTTACATAATATATGTTATGAATCCAGTTGTCCTTTTTCGCTCGGGGGCATCCGTTAAAGAGGAGGAAGGATCGGGAAATCGGAGGAGCGGGTTCCGGAAAAACCTGAATTAGGAGTTTAGATTTTTGGAGGAAAAATGATTTTTCATTTGTTTCTCGCTTCGATATATTCTTTTGTTTCTCGTCGGTGGTGGCGATGGCGAATTTTCGTATTCGAAATGGATGAGTCGGACCAAATTTTGGGCTAGGAGGGAGGAAGATTTACGGAATGTGCAAGGAAAGGATTATTTTCGGTCAGCAGCAGGAACAAAAACATCAACAATAGCGTATATTCGGCAGCCGTACGATAACATTCGAAAGCGAGGAGGAAAACCTTTTTGCGTGGGTTTCAGAAAACCCATTTTTTTTTGGTTCATTCATCTGCCGACCAAAGGCACGAGACGGTGTGAGTTTAGAAACCAAACTAGAATTATAGAAAGCAAAAGTCGTCTTTCCGGAAAAATTATCCCGAGGCTGAGGTCGAAATTTTCTGGGAGAAGGGGGAATAAAAATGGCTTAAATATAATAATAAATTTATGAATCAAGCCGATATACAAAAATTCTCATGTTTCGAGAGAAAAATGAGGGTAACAAAAATTAAAGCTCACACTCGCAGCACACATACATAAATTAAAAGTGATGACCATTCGAAATATACTAAATTACCGGTGGTCACTTTGCTGTCGGTGAGGATTTTGTTCAACTACTCCCGAGTAGGGGGGGATGAATTTAGAAAACTGACAGGTCAACCTTCAAGCGAACAACAACTCATCTCGGAGTTGTTTGATTTTTTTTGTTTTTAATAAAAATAAATCCCCCTCTTAAAACCTCAAAACAACCCCCCTTTCCCTCACAAGTACAGCTGTCCATTTGAGTGTGGAAAATCGGGGCCAGAGAAATTTATTATAATAAAATATTTATCGGATACGTATTCTCGGTTGGTTAGTTGGTCGGTCGACCAAAATTTTCGGCACCAACATTTTGAGTACAAACGCATAAATTTTTGCGGACCCTCCCGGAAAAAAACCCACAAGAACGGATAACGATTTTCATATCTCGGGACTTCAATTAAAAATTTTCCATCCAAACGATTTTTTCCGCTCCCTGGACTTCGCCTTCGACTGACCACATCGGTCCTTCTACAGAAAATTTCCGATTCGGAATCGAAAGGGTAGGTACCTCCGGCAAAATAACGGCCAAATTTTATGTGGTCATGTTTTTATTTATTTCCTCCCGTGTTCCTCCATTTCATTGGAGCGAACGCTTTTCATTACAGATAAATTTTCACGCACAACAACGCGAAGCGTAGTCTCTTATTCTTGGACTTGGTGTTTCAACTTTTTCTTCCACTTTTCAACCCTTTCATTTGGATCGGTTTTGAGTCCCTCTAAGTGAAAAAAAATTTGAATGCAAAAGTTATTGTTCATCGAGGGTCATCCCGAAAGTCGTGAGTCGTTTTTCTCTTTTTTTTTCTCCCACCCACAGTAAAAAGGACTCCCCGTTTTCAGTTTTCGGTTTTCGGTACTTGGATCCGGTCCCCGTATCTCTGCCGGCCGAACCCGATCGTTAATTGTAATTTGTTTTAAATAATTTTAATAATTTACGCCAAAACCGGAGGTAAATAAAAACCCTTATCCCCCACACTCAGTCAGGGTGAGTTCGGTTTGAAAGTTGTTGTTTGTTTCGATTCGATGCCGATGTTTTCTGGGTTTCCGTTGCTTTGAAAGAGTGAATTTTTATTTTCAAATTCTGTCAATTGTTTACTGGATCTTTCTCCCCGAGAAGGACAGGATGAGGTTAGTCATACTTTTCAGATGATAAAGTTTGGGGGAAAAAGGGAATAATACTTATCAAAAGTGGCTCTCCTGATAGTGATTAATTAATGGTTTGAAGATGCTGTTTTGAAGACTACTTTATTTTAAAATTTAATAAATAACATTTTTTAGAATCTCAATCCTCATCTTCCTCCTTTTTATAATAAGGTTGCCAGAATTTTATTCGGCACGTATGCGGGCCGGACAAACTGGGCAATTTTATATGAAAACCTGGCAAAATCCGGCATTTTATTTCTAAATCGATGACCAAAAATCCGGCAATATCCGGGGAAATTTTGTCAATACCCAGAAAGTACTCTACAAAAATCATAATATAAAAATTGAAAAAAAAATATTTTTTTAGCAAATCTCATAGACAAATTTTAAATCGTATTTTAGGCTTATGCAAATCTTTGTTGATTATTTTTGTAAAACCTGCTCAAAAACTTTCGTTTTGAAGGCATAAATATAAATTTTTGACAACACATTTTTTTTTATTTGGGAAATCATTCAGGCAAAATTTTGGGCTATTTCAATAAAATCCGGGCAACCGGGCAGGGCCGGACTGTTCCCAAATTTTTTATCAAATATCCGGGCAATCCCGGATTAAGCCGGGTAACTTGGCAACCTTTTTTAATAACAGCTAAACTTTTTTTCAACATTCTGTTAACACGTCATTTCAAATTTCTTTATTTTTTTTTTTCATTAAATCAATTCCGGCATTTTATATTTTATTCCTCATTAAATAGTGATTATAAGTCTAACTTCCAGATTTTATTGGTACTTATTTTGGCTGTCACGTTACTCTCAGTATAAGCCCCATTGTCTTGATAATAAATCGGATTATAATAAAAATTTGCCCGTGGGAGTTTTACAGCACATATAATTTTTTTTTAAATTTTAGTTAGAGAGACTTTTAACTTTTTCAGTTAATTTGTTGCTGCAACATGTCATTGTTGTTGCAAAAAATTAGATCGAAATCAAAATCAGATAGATAACAAACGCAAAGGAGAACATAATCGTGGAAAATAATTTTGCACATAAGATAAATATCACGAAAACTTAAAGATTGTTGGAAGCCGCGTTCAAAATTCTGGTTGTAGCTGTTTTCGAAATTAAATTATCACAAGCTGCCCTCCCAAATCTTAGAAGCAAATGTCCAATTCATTCATTCAACTAACCTACGGATACAAGAAGAAAAGATTTTCCATCGATGATAATGATGGCTTATTTCCACCCCTTTTACATTTTTTAACTTTCATATTGTATTAGTTGCGTTCCAGTTCTTAAATCATCAACATATATTTATTTATAGTCCATATGAAGCGTTTGGCAGGGAACTCCACGCTTTATTCTTCCCTTTGTTCCAGTATCTTAAGCGGTAATTACCACATGGTTGGCCTGGCCGTAGTAGTATCTGCAATGCATGTTCTATGTAACAGATACTATGTTGAAAAGAAAAATGAAGAGCGCAAGTTTTTCATTTTCCTGGCTATGTTGGTAGAAGAAGAAGAAGAATTTGTTGCTGCAACATGTCATTGATTTTTCGTGTCAAATTTTGATAAGGATTCAGTAGAAAAAAGTCATCCATAATATTTTCGTTTTTTTTTTTTGCAATAAATACGTTGATAGGCATCATATCGAGGAAAAAATTTAAACACGGGAGTTTTGCAGGAAGAGGAATCGATTCCTGATAACAAACTTTCTGTTAGATGGCAGAAAAAGGGGTCGTTCACATTTACTGTTTAATGTTTTTGCAATATTTTTTTATTATGCATGAGATCCAGACCAAAATTCATTCACGCGTGTTTTACTAAACACACTAAACAGTATTTATGAATTCAATTTTCGAATAAGACGACAGAAAAGGGGCCGTTCAAAATACCATTAAAATATTTTTGACAAAATTTCGTTGCTATGCATTCGAAAAAGACAAAAATTCGTACACGGGTGTTATTTTTGATGGTCAATCAATTTCTTATTTTGAATTTCTGTTTGGAAGACATGCAAACAGACCGCTATCAAATTCTGTTTAGTATTTTAATCAATTATTTTGTGAAAATGCGTCCCAATTACTAACCAAATACAAAATCATCAGCTTTAAATTTTAAAAGCGAAACGAAGTTCATACGGGATCAGCTAGTGACTTAATATAAAAACATAATTTAGAAAATCTTTGGAGAATTTTGTTTCCGATCTCAGCTGAGGTTCAAGATCCACATCAATCATATCGTTAATACTTTGTCCAGATCATTCACAAAATGATTGATTAAAAGTTATTTCCCGTCTCACATCTGACAAAAAAAGTTTGGATTGCAATTCATAAAGAATCTAAATTTCAGAATAGTTTTGACTACCTACACAAGCGAACAGCATATTTGGTCTTTCACTTCTAGTTTTGGTGCTATGGCTCGAATAATTAAAAAGTTTATCAATATTCACTGAATTCCAGCTGCTTAACTTGTAAACCTAAATAAAAACTAAAAATCAATCTATTTATTATCTTCTTTTTAATGAAGGTTCCAGCTTTGCCTAGATGTTCTTATTTCAGAGATACAATTCTTTAGAATGAGGCTATCAGAATTTATTCCCGTTAACACGGGTCGTGTAAATCCGAGCTATTTGAACTATAAAAACCATTAAAAATCCAAGTAATTGATTACAAAATGTTCAACTCAAAAACCGAGCAATATCCGGACAAATTTGGGCAAAATCCCACGAATTAATCAAGAAGTAAAACTATGAAAACATTAAATTTTTATCAAGCAACATCAGCCGATTTTAAATTCTATTTCAGTTTCAATAAATCGTTCATGTTTAATTTGACAAATTCAATTTTTGATCACAAAACTTCAAAAGTTATAGATTCTTGATTCAAGTTTTTTGTTTGTTTTTGCAAATGAATTTGAAAAAAAAACTGCAAAATTAGAACAATGATCAAAAACCTCCGGGCAACCAAGCTGGACCGACACGTTCTTGAACTTTGTACTAAATATTCGGGTAAGTCCTGATAAAACCCGAAAATCTTGCAAGCTTACTTTAGAAAATTTACCCGAATGACAATTGTTAAAGAGTCTTTAATCAATTTTAATAAAAATGATTACTTTAGAAAAAAAAATTACAACACATTTTTTTGAAAATTTAATTAGAAATGCTATAATAGATATTTTTAAATTGATTTTTTTTTGTTTATTTAACAACCATGCAGAAGACTGCAACGATATGTTTTAAAAATATCTATGATTCATTTTGATTTAAAATTTCTTGGAAGTTTGTTCAAATTCTTGTATTTTCTTAGAACTGGTGAAAAAAAATTATGTAACTTTTTTTCGGAAGTCAAAATAACTCAAAATTGATCATTCAATCAAAACCATTATTTCCAATGTCTTTGTAACATTTTGCAGTTGTTTTTTTTTTTTCAAAACAACATGCACAAATATTTCAACTTTCCCAAATCAGTCAAAATCAGCTCTTAAGTTTTTTGCACCAATGAGATTTTTGTTGCCAGAAATTGATCTTTCATTTTGTAATTTTTTTTCCTTATATCTAGTCGTTTAAAACAATTGCGAACATTGTGCCCTTCAGGGAATTTAAAAACCTTTTTTTTTTCAATTCAAACCCTCTTTGTGGGAAATTTTTTACTTCTCTAAACAAGAGGTATCTGGTATCTTTTAATTAAAAATTGTTAATTCATGCACGTGCGTAAGAGATTAGAAATTTCTCAAAAAAAAATCTCTGGTTTGAGCTTAATCGATGAATATTTATAATGATAACAATCAAGAAATACCATGAATATTTGAAACATTTGAAGTGCCAAAGAGATACTGGTATAAGAATTTTAAACTAAAAATTAGATTTTATTCTGAACCACATTTCAGTGTCTCAAATCTAAATTATTATTTCATATCTAGTTTTGAGTAACAAAATATGAATCAAATTAAAATAAAGGAGATTCAAGGATATAATCAGAGCCAAAGCAGAAATTGCACCAAATATGAATTTCAATAATACATCTTTGAAACACAAAGTAAAACCTTTTCATGAGATGATTATGATTATGATTCGCATCAGATAAAAAATTGTTATAGAATTGTTATTCTAAATGTGACAAAACTTTCATTCGACGCCCATAAATCCGAAGCGGAATAAGTGCAAAATAATCTATTGAAAAAAATTAGAGTAGAGAATAAATGTTTAAAACACAGAATCAATTATCCTTGAAAAAAACAGATAAGGAATCCAAATGAGTTTAGTTTAAGATCCTGAATTCTCAAAATTCAGAAAAATTTTGAAACTGTACCTCAGTGACTGAAGAAACAATACAAAGACTTGAAAATCTCAATGAATTGAATCTGGAAAAATTTAAGATTAAAAACATAGAAATATTCATGTAAAGAGATTGACTCAATGATCTTAGCAACTTAACTATGAGTTCGTTTTTATTATAATTTAAGAATGATCATTTCGAGAATGAATTGCTGAATTCAGAGTATTGACTTCAGTAGATGATAAAATTTTGGTAAAATCAGTTGAAAATGTTTCAATACAAATTTCAAGTCTAAGACATAACTTGGGATGGAAATTCAAAAAACAATCTTTGTACTGTCGATTGGTCCAATTAAAGCATCTACAGTTGTTTTTAAAATTTTGTTTTCAAAAATTGGGAGGGAAAAGGAGTTAGAATTTATAAAAAAAACGGAAATTTCAATAACAATGCTTGAAAAGTGAAAATTTCTGGGTTGAAAATTTTGAAATACAATACCAAGATTTTTAAATTTTAAGCCCGTAAAATGCGGAACAACTCCTTAACTGCTTACTCTAGGAGGCCCCCTCAACTTATGCAAGAGAAAAACTATTCTAGATATTATTTCACGGAAGCCCATTTAGTTGTTTATTATATTTCAAGTTTCCATTCCGATTCATTAGTTTCGATTTCTTTTCATAGATTTGTAAAAATTCGAGTAGTATCATTAAATTGATGTTAAAAAAAATTCAGCCTATTGCTCCCCTCCTCTTAATGAGGCCTTGACTAATAATATCAAACTAAAGGAAACTTCCCCATCAATGGTTAAAATGAACGATTTTTCATAAACTAGATAGAAAAGTTCTTTTTTTTCGGTCGATTTTTTAAAATTTATATAGCCAAGAAAAACCAAGAAAATAGCAGAGTGCGTCCACTTGGGACTAAATTAGTAAGCGCACAAGACTTTAATTGCATAAAAATCCTAAGAAGGTTATATCATTAGAGTGAGTTGATTTGTGGTCATTTTAAAATTTCTTCAACCCTGGGGTCTAAAAAACTTCGTCATGATTTTTTGCAGAATTTTTAAGTAACGTATACATGGGTAAATTTAAATTTTATGTTTGTATGGGATTTTTGAATACTTTGCTACTTTTGTCTAATAAGATACGAAGTAACGGTCTAGCGGAAAATTTCATGTGAAGAATTCATAAATTGGCACAAAAACCATTAGCAGACTAGGTTCTACAGAAGTAACAAAAATGATGTAGATATTCAGAACAAAATATTCAATTTACCCATACAAACATAAAAGTTCAAATTTACTCGTTTAAATGTTACTTAAGAATTCGAAAAAAATCATGGATGAGTTTTGAACCAAAACGGAGCTTTTAGACCCCAGGGTTTGAGGAATTCAAAAACGACCTGATTGGGACAAGATGCTCAATAAGATTCAGAAGTTCCCTTTTTTGTTTCAAGAGTTCTCACCTTAAAAATATAGTTCCAAACGTAATTAAGAGAATTTTTATTTACTAACCAAACAATCACAGTTCATGCAAAATACACAGCAACAGAAGTACATCGCTGATTTAGTTAATGTTGTGTTTAATTTAACTTGATTAAATATTCTTTTTTAAGATATGTAATTAAGTAATGACTTCTTAACAAAAATTTGAATTCTCGGAACTAAAAAGTATTTTTCTTATCGGATTTTCATTTTCAAAATCCATGTTTTCAGATTAAATCTTCCGATTCCGTGAACTTTATTCAAAATACTACAATTTTTTTTATAACAAGTCTTGCAGTCCAAGTCAACTTGAATTATCAATTCATAATTGACGTTCAATGACGACGATGACGACGACTCGCGTCCAGTTGACTAAATATCGATAACCTGACCTTTCGTTTCGATTGCCAGCTTCAATAACGATCGAATTTCTTTTCATTCATACCAGAAACCTAATCAGAATAGCTAAAATTATTCTAAGAAAAAAATCAACAAACAAATACTGCCAAAGATCAACCCTGTTAGGTCAAGTTTCGGAAATTTGTTTAGATTTTTTTTTCTTTGTGTTTATTAGTTGCTGATTGATTTCGGCTGAACGCAATGACGTCATTGTCGATTGAACATCGCGTTTTGATTAATTGACTCACTTTTTCAGTTCAGCTCGATGAAGTTTGGGAAGCTTATCGCCATTACTGGTAAACAGGAATAAAAAAATAGGAAAAACGAAACAGACATAATTTGAGTTTAGTTCTGAGTGAGTTTCAAAGTAGGTTTGGAACTTGGGGTGAGTTCTGTTTTTGTTTATTTAAAGAGTAAAAAAAAATGCGGGCGTCAACGGCGTTGTAATGTTGGGAAGACCCATCGCAGCAACCTGGTTGACGAAAAAAGTCCTCAGTATCGAATCCATTACCGCTAATGACATCTTTCATTAAAAAATAATATCCAAAATTGCGATAATATATCAACTCTAGTGGAGGTTTACCGAGGAAAAAAAAATCCTGCTGTCTGTTGCAGGGACATTCAGCCGGGAGTTATTGTTCGGGTTTGTCCGCCGGATTGGCAAATTCCGCACCCGGTGTGGTGCCGCAGAAATTAAAGGTGTATTATTCGGGAATCACCTGATGTATACCGCGGCAGGCGCGCCGGCACAAGTGGCGCTATTATGTTCTTGGCCCGCGGGTTCCCTCCCCCGGGGGCCTTTTGTTTCCGGTCTCAGACTTCCGGCGGCGAACGAAAGACCGAACGGAACAGGAAGAAGACTGAAGAAGAAAATACAACAGCAACAACAACAAGCGCACGTTATTGCTCCGCAAGGGGTAAGACACTCGGAAGCAATTTTCCCGATTACTTTTGAAGACAGTTCGAGACAGAGAAAGAGAGAAAGACAGTCAGAGGAACAATATTCCGTTAGCTACGATTGAACTTCGTTTTTTTTTTGTTTTGGCTTCGGGTGAGCGGCAAGTGGAGAGGTGTAGCACCGACTAGATGGGTGAACGGGTGACGTTCGCGAAATGATTGAAAAGAGATTCTGCATCGAGTGTGCAAGCTAAAACAAAGCATCGCAACAGGGTGTTTGCCAGAGCAGGAGGATGAAATGAGAGTGCAGAGGGTCGAAGCACAAGTATTCATTACCAATCTCTGGATTTGAAAAGTGCACTTCGGAATCGCTTCAAAAGTCGAACAAAACGTCGCTCGTCTTGTTGGAAGCCAGCCAGAGTATCAACAATCAACGTGAGAGATCTAATGACGACGCCGGGCTGCGGTAGCGCCAAGAAGGGGGCGAAATGGCGGCTGCTGTGCTGCTCGCGTCATCTGTCAACATGAGTGAGTGGTGGAACGTGCTCAGGAACTACAACCTGCAACCTCTGCTCACCGGCTCACTCACTGTGCAATGAATCTCCTCTCAAAGGGACCCTTAAAAATCTATGGAAAATCATCACAAATGATGATAACTTTGCACAACAACAACAAAAAATAAGATCCGATGCAACAACAATAAAGTAGGCTCTGGAGTAGCACACAACGTGAAATCCCGAAGATAACAAGCAAGCAACCTGCAGTAATAGAACACAACGCCTGCTATGGGTACAATTTGTTTGAGCTGTTGTTGTTGTTGTTGCTATCATTATTTGCTCCGAATGGTGAAAATCAAGAGGTCTCAAGTGACAGGTGAGGCGTCGTCGGTCGCAGCCATCGCTTCGAGGAGCGCAGCGCCAAGCGATCAAAAAGGGGTTAACCCAGTGACGGATTTAGGGTTGACAAACGTATAGAATTCTTTTTGTCTGACACTCTTATAAACGGCTGAATGAGAAAAAATATAACTAAAGTTAGTCAATTTAATCTTTTGATGTTGCTTAATTTTTATCAAGGCTTAGGCGTGTTCAAAAGACTCGTCCAAGGGGTGGTTTTCAAAAATCAAATTTAGCTAGAAATAATAACAATACCAAAATACACCGAAAATAACTATTAAAGACCATCACACAAACTTGAAAAAATAATAAATTTTACTGATAAGATTACTTATTCTGAACAAGACATTTACTTGAAAAAATGTTATGCAGTTAAGTCTAAATTTTTTCGAAAAACCCTGAAAACGAGTACGAGTTGAAAATTTGAATACAACCAGAATTTCAAGCTTCGGATTAAAGGAACTCAAAAAACATAAATTATAAGCTAGATTTAAATTAAACTTAATCCAAATTCTTATATAAATTCAGATCATAGAAGAAACAAATCTTGAATAAAAATGGTACAGCTAAATGATGATAACTGTTATTTTATAATCCTCTTAGTTTCCAAACATTTTCTTCATTTTGAAATGGAAGGCTTGTTTGAAAAATTTGAAGAAATTCCGCTGTAATATTTTGAATATGAAGAAAAAATTTAATGAGGATTTTAACTGTGAATTTTTGATCAAAGATAGTCAAATTTTGAACTTTGGATTAATTCAATACATAAACCTCATGATTAAATTTAATTCGAAACAAAGAAGATTCCATTCTATTTCAAGAGTGCCAGTGAAAAATTCAGAGATATCATCATTTTTATATTCAAATTCTTTTAGTAATTAAGATAACAGGTTAAACAAGTTCATTTTGAACTTCACAATGACAACTCAATATATTTATAAAACAACATATTCAAATCAGAGTTGAAAGCTTATACTGACAAAGCCCAGGTTGAGAAATTGATGTTTTCAAAAATGATCAATAAGAAACTAATAAAAATAAACATTAAGAATTCGAGAATTTATTGTAAGTATTGAAAATTCACCGCAAATACCAATTTCATTAACGGTGCGCATTGAGATTTAGATTTAATGTTGCAACTTTTATCAATTTTTCGATTTTTTTTATGGGATTAAAAAAATCATTAATGATTCAAAAAAGATGATTGAAACTAATAAAAAATTATTATAAAACGATTGTAATTTTTCAAGTTCAAGTTTAACAGTTTAAAATTTCAAGCTCTGAATATTTTTGTAGCCGTCGAAACACTCGATCCTGGAAAATATAAAAATAAAATAAAATACTGAAAATTAATATTTAAATTCTTCCAAGAAAATTGTGTTTTACAACAAAAATATTTAAAATCGAAAAACAATGAGCAAATTAATTACATTATTAAAAAAAATAGTTAAATTAATTGGACTTTATAAATTCGGTGAATTAATTTGGAAGTTTAAAAACCTTTAAGATTCGGCCAATTAATGTCAATATTAAAACAAAATAAGAAGGTTAAAAAAATACGTTCCCAGGTTTGGTGAGATAGAGTTCATAAGTTTAAATTTGAATCAGTTTTGAGTTAAATACATCATTAATAACTGATGCTCTAACAAATCTAGATGAAGTTTAAAAAAATGATTCTTAATTTGTTTATTAAACTTCATTCAATTTAGGAATATTATCATAAATGATCTAAATTTTAATTCTACAGTATCTGGAATTCAATCAGGATTAAATGGAGTAAATTGAACAAGTAGAAGACTTTTATAACTATCAACGCTGAAAATCAAATTTAATTTCGATCTTGGGGAAAGTAAATAATTGATTTCGAACCTTTATTTTATTTTTTTATGTTTTAAAGTTTTGTCAAAAAAAAAGTCAACGAAGAAATTTTTTAAATGATTTTCAATTATTTTCAAAAGTGATTTAAGAACATGAACTGTTAGAAAAAATACTTATTGCATGTTTGGATTTAGGGCGCTCAAATTAATCGAAAACTTATGAGCTAGTTATTTGCACCTCGGAAATTGTGAAATTTGTGGTCTTGAGAAGTTTATCAAAACCCCTTTGTGGGTTGATGGTTTTAGCATTTGTAAGATGCTAGCCATCATATCCTCGAAAGTTGCACGCTTAGAGTTTAGTAAAAAGGAATCTCTTCGAGGAAACATAAAGTTTTTTATCGTTTAAAAAAAAAAAAGTATAAGATTAATTAATTTTGAAATTCAAATGGTTGGTTTCAAATTTGGAACTTATTCAGTTACACGTTGTAAAAACCAATTTCAAACGTGTGATCGCGTTTTTGTGTGTCAAGATTTGAATTTTAATGCAAAAGGTTAATTGAATTGAAAATCGATATTTACAATTAAAAATTAGTTTTAATTCGTGAACATCATATAGAGTAATAAAAAGGAAAGCGTAAAGGTCTAGATTTATTAAAGACTTAATTTCGAGCCAATTTTCTGACATGTTTGTTAACACTTATGTTTGAACAACTTCTGGTTTAAGTGATTTCCCGGTTAATTCATTTCTTGTACTTAAATTTTTACTCGGAAAAAATTTCCATAGTTGGGGTTACATTTTGATGTCGTTGTGGTATAATTTTGATGCCTTTTTTATCATTTGTGCGTCACTTTTGTGATACATATATTGGTGTCACTCAGGTGTCATTTTGATGGCATATCATTTTGTTTGCATTTTGGTCAATTTTTTGTTTAGTTTTCTTGTAATTTTTGGGTTTTTTTTAACCCGGGCCATAGAAATGTGAGAAAATTTAAGGGAAAAGATCTCTTCATGAGGGCTCAAAAATGCCAAGGGAAATGTTCTCTTCTAAACTCAAAATTTCAAATTCTTATTAAGTCAGAACTTCAACCAAAACCTCGAAGTCTTATTCCAGGTCCACGGTACTAGTTCAGTTTTTCAAAAAAATCTTACTTAGTGATCGATATTCAGTTCCGAATATCGAATTTTAATAAGATAAGACTAAGCTTGCCTGATTGCCCAGATTGTTAACTTTATTTAAAAATCAAACGAAAATTTCATTTTATTCATTAAAATTTGAGTCTCATTTTTTTTTAGCAAATTTCAACAAAAATAACATGAACGATTCTTTCAATACTTAGAATATGATTTCAATAACGTGGAAAATAATTTTTCGAGTATTTTTCTTCATGATTTTTATTGAATAATTTAGCAATTGGCGGATTTTGGGGAAAATAACCCGAAATTGAACGGCCCAGTTATTGGCGGAAAAATATCTCATGAGCTTAGATTTGAATAATTCCTGATTTTGTTGTTTAAAACTTGCTTTTAAACATTAAAATTAGATGACTGTGATAAAATTTCGCATTCATTATTTGGTGTTTTGCTCTTGAAATTCAGTTTGGATAATCATTAAAAAAAACCTGATACGAATCTTGGTTTTGCATTTCAAACTTAAACTAGATGTATTTTCCATATTTAAAACTCATCATTTCGAAAAGTGAAAATTGAAAAAGTTAATTCACAACTCCTACTACAACTTGGCAACTTTTAATTCTTTTACATAATTGGATCTGAAGAAAGATTCATAATGGTGATCAAGAATTGAAAAATCTGAAAGAACTTAATCGTTCGAAATATTCGATTTCATTTACAAAGTGAATTAAAAAAAAACTGCAGAAAAAAATCGTATTGGAAGAAGAACATTCTTTTTGAGGCTTCTGATACAAATCCCGCTTTTTGGTTCATAATTTAAAAAAATAAAAAAAAATCTGAAACTTAGGTAAAAAATCGTTTTCAGAATCGGTTTTCAGATTTTAAAGTGAGATACAAATGGCTGGAAATGGTTTTAATTCCATTCAGATTCAGATTCAGCTACAACTCAAGTTTAATAATCAAGATAAAAATATCAATGTGAGAATTACTGAGGATTTGATTGGCAGGAGATCGCACATTTATAGTTTTACTTCTGGATTCAAAATTTAAATTTCTTATTCAAACAAAGTCAAAGAAACAAACAAACCAGAAGAAACCACAAATATAAAATCAAATTTGATTTATTTTGAAGATTTCGTACTTTGAAAAATATAGATTACAATTTTGATAAAACATTCACAGGATTCTTATTAATTTTCTTCTCAATTTTAATCGAAGTTTCAGGCGAAGAAATCAGATCAGATTTGAACTGCAAACTTTAAATAATCTTTTAAATAAAACCTTGAAAATCCATTATTAATTTTTGAAATCTACATCAACAAAATTACCTATTTTTCGGACTGCATTGGAAAGTCAGTATTTGAAATAAATACTGAACATTTATTAGAAAATAACATTTAATAATTCTTCATGTTTAAATTGCTCAAGCAAAAATGTTACAGGAAAAATGTTGTCTCCAAAACCCAACCCCCTCTCCCCCCTCTGCGCGATATTATATATAAGTGTTATATTTGTCATTTTTACCATTTGTGCCAGTAACGCTTTTTTTTGTCGAAAAATTTCGTTTTTTTCCACTGGGGCATCATGCAACACTTTTCAACTTCAATGGCTTCTAAAACCACAAAGTCCACAGAATAATCAAAACGCTTGTCATCAAAAGTTTAAGGTTGATGGGAAATCAGATTGAAAAAATCAGATTGTTCATCTTTTCTGTAAAAAATGTTATTGAAGAAAAAGCATAATAGTGCAGCATACATTTAGGGGTAAAAAATACTACACAAAATTCTACTGGGTGAATGCATAAAAATTAATGTTTAGATGAAAGAAATTTTGAAATTCATAAACGCGTGATGCAAAACAATCATATTCCAGCGTATGGAAACTAGATTCAAAAGGTGAATCTTTGATTTCCATTTTGATGCATTTTAGACCAGACTGGTAACTGAATTATGAAAATATATATTTTAAAAATGTGGGGATTGTCTGAAATATATTGCTAGATTTTTTCAATTTACTAAGAGAATCCAAAACATTAGAAAACTATCTCGCGATGTGAGAAACTTGGTCACCATTGAATCAAAGCAATCGATCGAAATAGTCTCTTTAATTCATCCACGGTATAAGAAAAGTTCGGATACCGGTATTTCAGCAACTTACTCTCTTCTTCAGTGAGCGTTCCGATTGATTGAAATCTAGAAAATCTAAAATTTTAACCCTGTTGTAGCGTAATGCCCCGTTTAAGGTTTTTTTTTTATTTGTTGCTGTGTTTTCGTCGTATTTTTTCGTTTTTTATTGTTTCCTTTTTTGTATTTTTGGCAATCGTACAGTATTTTTTTAATTATTTTAAACCATATTTTTTGTCTTTTTTGTCGTACTTTTTTCGTATTGGATTAAAATTTTATCACGTGTTTCGGTCGAATTTGCTTTTGTTCTTTGTCACGATATGGTCGTATTCAATCGTTTTTGGGTCGTACTTTCGTCGTCAATTTTTCTATTTATTTTGAATTCATTTGTTGTGCCCTAAGCCAGATTTCATTCAATGAAGGAAGGTCAAATAATCGACAAGGGTCTTCAGTCCTTAGAAGGGTGTATAAATTAATGTTAGGCCACTTGGGAATTTTATACCTCGTTTTCATTTTTGGTAAAATGTTGACAAATATTCACTTTCGTAAATCTTTTTTACCGCATAGATTTCATAATTTTTAAATTCTAATTCTGTTGTATATTTTTCTAAGTTAAAATGAGGAGGTTTTTTGACATGGAGCTATCGATCTGCTCCTAATTTCGGCCCTGAGTGGGCCACTTGCTTGCTTGCACACCGCTTGCTCGCTCACCGAACATCATTGACTTTTCATTTATAAAAAAGTCAGCGCGCAATCTTTGTAAGTTTGTCCCTTCTTTGGAGAGTAGGTACAGTGCTGCGCTGCCTGAAGACTGATGATGGGTTATTGTGGGAAATACAGGACCGTGCCAAGTTGTGCATCACTTTGTGTGTGCCCAGTGTAACGAACGGAAAGAAACAGAACATCCCCAGCCCATTCAAAAAACGCCGCTCTCTGCATTGGCCTCCCCATATGGCACACCGACACAGCGAGCGAAGAAGCGGAAAACAGATGAAAGGGCTTCTTTGCAGCGCCACAGAAGCGTAAAAATAAAAACACTACAACGAAAACTGTCAACTCACAACTCATCATCCAATTTGACGCGAGTGCTCGCCTCTTTTCAATAAAAATCATAATAATCAACCCGTTTCGAGTATGTGACGGGCAGCAATCACACCCTCCCTCCTCGGAGCTTATCCACAGCAAACCCAAACCTAACCTCATTCTGTGTCTCATTTCTGAAGAAAAGAATAACACGAATAGTAGGCCACGAAGCGTGGTCTCGAACAGTAATCGTTAATTAGATCCGCGAGCTTCCATCCACAACTCTCACACACACTGATTCGGAAGCAGCCTTTCAGGGGCATTTTCCCGGACTCGGATTCAGTCCTCGCCGTCAGAATCTTCTTCAGGACGACGACGACGACGACACAAAAATACAAGAAAGCGCCCCCCACACGGAACCTTAATTAAGGCGGACGCACACCTTCTGTTCGGGGGAAGGTTTTTCCGCGTTCAAGTGGCGAATTTTCCCGCCACTTTTCCGGCACGCGATTCGAACAAAAATCATCACCATCAGGCCGGGACACCTCCAGCGACACCCCTTCTCTCTTAACCGGGACGACTCAGAATCTTGACGCGCCCCCACCACATAGGCTAGAGAACACACGTCGGTTGTTGACTGGTTGGCAATTTTTATTTTGAAAAGGACAAACCACCATCAGCCCCGTCTCTCGGGTGTTGTTGGCCTATTGAATGTGTCACGTATTTTTATTACAAAGTTATTGAAAAAATTTGCCATTCAGAAGCGTACTTGCTATTTGTTTTTTTTTTTTTTCAACTCTCTTCATATGCGCAAAACCTGACGCTTTTAAGCCGAGTCAAAGGAAGCAAGACGAAGAAGCAAAAGACTGAAACACACGAACGAATCACTCACTCGTGGAAATTAATTAATTTGAATGAAAATGGAATTTGTGACTGGCTCAAACACACATCCTATAAAGCGAATGGGAATGAAAGCTTCAAGAGGAGTTTGCTGAACGATGCTCTTCATAAGCAAAAATAAAAGGAAATCACAGAAAAATTCTACCGGTACATAGGCTGATGTAGGAGCATGAAAGAGTTATTTTCTATTCTTGTTGAAGGGATGTTCCTTGTTAATAGATTGAATGACAGGCTTTTTAAGAAAAATTATCGAACGAGGAAGAATGACCTTAATGAGTTAAATTCCTATAAAAAAGAAAAAAAAATTATCGAAAAAAAAGTTAAGCTCAAATTCATTTAACATAACAAGAAAAAAATAAAACTAGTTCAATTCTATAGAAAAAAATCACATCTTGAAACATCCCACAAAGAAATGTAAAAATATTAGTAGAAGGAAAAATCAAATACTCCAATTTTATTTGATTGATTGATTTGATTTCAATATCAAATTTATATTTGAATGAAACTGTTCCAAATTATCAAATTATCAAATTTTGTAGAATTTGTCAAAATTGTCAAAATTGTCAAAATTGTCAAAATTGTCAAAATTGTCAAAATTGTCAAAATTGTCAAAATTGTCAAAATTGTCAAAATTGTCAAAATTGTCAAAATTGTCAAAATTGTCAAAATTGTCAAAATTGTCAAAATTGTCAAATTGACAAAATTGTCAAAATTGTCAAAATTGTCAAAATTGTCAAAATTGTCAAAATTGTCAAAATTGTCAAAATTGTCAAAATTGTCAAAATTGTCAAAATTGTCAAAATTGTCAAAATTGTCAAAATTGTCAAAATTGTCAAAATTTTCTAAATTTTCACAATTGTCAAAATTGTCAAAATTTTCTAAATTTTCAAAATTGTCAAAATTGTCAAAATTGTCAAAATTGTCAAAGTGTCATAATTGTCAAAATTGTCAAAATTGTCAAAATTGTCGAAATTGTCAAAATTGTCAAAATTGTCAAAGTGTCAAAATTGTCAAAATTGTCAAAATTGTCAAAATAGTCAAAATTGTCAAAATTGTCAAAATTGTCAAAATTGTCAAAATTGTCAAAATTGTCAAAATTGTCAAAATTGTCAAAATTCTCAAAATTGTCAAAATTGTCAAAATTTTCAAAATTTTCTAAATTTTCAAAATTTTCTAAATTTTCAAAATTGTCAAAATTGTCAAAATTGTCAAAATTGTCAAAATTGTCAAAGTGTCATAATTGTCAAAATTGTCAAAATTGTCAAAATTGTCAAAATTGTCAAAATTGTCAAAATTGTCAAAATTGTCAAAATTGTCAAAATTGTCAAGATTTTCAAAATTTTCTAAATTTTCAAAATTGTCAAAATTGTCAAAATTGTCAAAATTGTCAAAGTGTCAAAATTGTCAAAATTGTCAAAATTGTCAAAATTGTCAAAATTGTCAAAATTGTCAAAATTGTCAAAATTGTCAAAATTGTCAAAATTGTCAAAATTGTCAAAATTGTCAAAATTGTCAAAATTGTCAAAATTGTCAAAATTGTCAAAATTGTCAAAATTGTCAAAATTGTCAAAATTGTCAAAATTGTCAAAATTGTCAAAATTGTCAAAATTGTCAAAATTGTCAAAATTGTCAAAATTGTCAAAATTGTCAAAATTGTCAAAATTGTCAAAATTGTCAAAATTGTCAAAATTGTCAAAATTGTCAAAATTGTCAAAATTGTCAAAATTGTCAAAATTGTCAAAATTGTCAAAATTGTCAAAATTGTCAAAATTGTCAAAATTGTCAAAATTGTCAAAATTGTCAAAATTGTCAAAATTGTCAAAATTGTCAAAATTGTCAAAATTGTCAAAATTGTCAAAATTGTCAAAATTGTCAAAATTGTCAAAATTGTCAAAATTGTCAAAATTGTCAAAATTGTCAAAATTGTCAAAATTGTCAAAATTGTCAAAATTGTCAAAATTGTCAAAATTGTCAAAATTGTCAAAATTGTCAAAATTGTCAAAATTGTCAAAATTGTCAAAATTGTCAAAATTGTCAAAATTGTCAAAATTGTCAAAATTGTCAAAATTGTCAAAATTGTCAAAATTGTCAAAATTGTCAAAATTGTCAAAATTGTCAAAATTGTCAAAATTGTCAAAATTGTCAAAATTGTCAAAATTGTCAAAATTGTCAAAATTGTCAAAATTGTCAAAATTGTCAAAATTGTCAAAATTGTCAAAATTGTCAAAATTGTCAAAATTGTCAAAATTGTCAAAATTGTCAAAATTGTCAAAATTGTCAAAATTGTCAAAATTGTCAAAATTGTCAAAATTGTCAAAATTGTCAAAATTGTCAAAATTGTCAAAATTGTCAAAATTGTCAAAATTGTCAAAATTGTCAAAATTGTCAAAATTGTCAAAATTGTCAAAATTGTCAAAATTGTCAAAATTGTCAAAATTGTCAAAATTGTCAAAATTGTCAAAATTGTCAAAATTGTCAAAATTGTCAAAATTATCAAAATTGTCAAAATTGTCAAATTGTCAAAATTTTCCAAATTGTCAAAATTGTCAAAATTGTCAAAATTGTCAAAATTGTCAAAATTGTCAAAATTGTCAAAATTGTCAAAATTGTCAAAATTGTCAAAATTGTCAAAATTGTCAAAATTGTCAAAATTGTCAAAATTGTCAAAATTGTCAAAATTGTCAAAATTTTCAAAATTGTCAAAATTGTCAAAATTGTCAAAATTGTCAAAATTGTCAAAATTGTCAAAATTGTCAAAATTGTCAAAATAAAATTATCAAAATTGTCAAAATTGTCAAAATTGTCAAAATTGTCAAAATTGTCAAAATTGTCAAAAATGTAAAAATTGTCAAAATTGTCAAAATTGTCGAAATTGACAAAATTGTCAAAATTGTCAAAATTGTTAAAAGGCACAAAATCCAAATTGAGTTCACGGAGAATCGATCTGGTCCCAATTACAAATCGAAAACGTAAACCACTTCCAAATTAATCTACAACTTCACGTCTTACTTTAATTAAAGAAAAAAAAACAAGACGACTGACTAAGTCGACTTGATTCATTCACAAACGCAACCAAACGATCACCGAAAAAAAAACAACGAAATAGAATGTAGTGTAAATTATTATTAGAATCGGTTATTGCCGTTTAGTCACTGATAGCGCGTTGATTGCGTCGAATCGAGTCGGTTTTTGGTTTATAGTCGAATGACTTGCGTTGAATCTCGTTGAAAAATTACTAATGTGGAAAACCTAACAAGTGAAAAAAGTGTTCATTCCTTTGACTTTTAAATTTGTAGAAAAAAAATTGTAAAGGAAATCGGATCCCCGAGAATGTTTTCCAGTCAAGTGTAAAATAGTTCAGTAAGGAAGGGAGGAAAACACCGGTTGCTACTTATAACAAACCATACAAAATCGGTTGGCGTCCGTCATGAGAGACTGACATCGATATCTCACTCGCCATTTGTTTTGTGTGAAAAACAATCAATGCAAATACCGGTGTGTTGTTGGTTTTGGTGACGGAAATTCTACCCCTGGTCTCTGGAACTTTATCGAATAGAGACAGAGAGACCCACAATAGAGGAAGCTACAGGTATACAATTTCAAAGTGTCATACCCCTCGCAACACATCTCCCTCATCAACTGTCACTTTCCCACTTGCATTTCTCATCGCAAAACAAAACCAAAACGCAAAGTGAACGGAAAAAAATATGTCAAAAGAGAAGCGCCATCACATAATTGTTAACCATTGCCCGGCAATTGAACGACATAGAAAACGGCCACATTGAACGTTTATATGCATGTCTAGATGAAGGCAAATTGACATTGGGAACCCGACAATGTTCCATCATCGTTCGTTCATCGATACGGTCGGAAGAGTTGACATTTTTGTTTTCATCGTTCTTCAACTTCAACGCCTGATTCACCAAACCAAACCAAAAATAGAAAAAAAACCATACCTGCAAGTGAAGCTCCCTAGGGTAGCTCCCTTGGACCCAATCCAATCCAAGCATGCGGCGATGGCTGCGGTAGTTTTTGATAGCCGACACTCTCATTTGGTATTCATTGGACAGTGCCGATGCACAAAAGTGACAAAACAACGACAAAGTCAATTGGATTGTGGATGGTGGATCGAAGGGGGGCAATTATAACAACAACGGCGAAAACAGAAGCAAAAAAAACTTTGAATAAAAGTCAACAAACAACGGCCGCAAATATCTAGCCCTACAAACATTGAATCGGGCGTCAGAGGCATTGTCATTCGACAGGTGGTCTTTTATTATTGCTTTCGTTTCACTTGAAACCCAACTGGCGGTTGTTCGATTCGATTCTCTATTGACCGGGATTTTTCTTTTATTATTCCACTAATAAGGGTTCCGTACAGACAATGTGTGTGGACCAACAACAATTGATGATCGCGTGGGAGTCCGATGGCAAATTGCAATCATGGGAAAATTTTACCAATCACAGATTAAGCTGAACTGATAAAATTTGTGATGTGATTGAGTAACCTTAAACCGGTGTAATTTTGACACAATTTAAAATTTTTTAAGGCAATTTTACCCAAAACTTTAACACTATTTTCACACATTTTAAACACATTTTTTATAAAATTTTCACACAATTTCCACAAAAAATTAGCACAATTTTGACAATTCTAACAATTTTGACAATTTTAAAAATTTTGAAAATTTTGAAAATTTTGAAAATTTTGACAATTTTGACAATTTTGACAATTTTCACAATTTTGACAATTTTGACAATTTTGACAATTTTGACAATTTTGACAATTTTGACAATTTTGACAATTTTGACAATTTTGACAATTTTGACAATTTTGACAATTTTGACAATTTTGACAATTTTGACAATTTTGACAATTTTGACAATTTTGACAATTTTGACAATTTTGACAATTTTGACAATTTTGACAATTTTGACAATTTTGACAATTTTGACAATTTTGACAATTTTGACAATTTTGACAATTTTGACAATTTTGACAATTTTGACAATTTTGACAATTTTGACAATTTTGACAATTTTGACAATTTTGACAATTTTGACAATTTTGACAATTTTGACAATTTTGACAATTTTGACAATTTTGACAATTTTGACAATTTTGACAATTTTGACAATTTTGACAATTTTGACAATTTTGACAATTTTGACAATTTTGACAATTTTGACAATTTTGACAATTTTGACAATTTTGACAATTTTGACAATTTTGACAATTTTGACAATTTTGACAATTTTGACAATTTTGACAATTTTGACAATTTTGACAATTTTGACAATTTTGACAATTTTGACAATTTTGACAATTTTGACAATTTTGACAATTTTGACAATTTTGACAATTTTGACAATTTTGACAATTTTGACAATTTTGACAATTTTGACAATTTTGACAATTTTGACAATTCTGACAATTTTGACAATTTTGACAATTTTGACAATTTTGACAATTTTGACAATTTTGACAATTTTGACAATTTTGACAATTTTGACAATTTTGACAATTTTGACAATTTTGACAATTTTGACAATTTTGACAATTTTGACAATTTTGACAGTTTTGACAATTTTGACAATTTTGACAATTTTGACAATTTTGACAATTTTGACAATTTTGACAATTTTGACAATTTTGACAATTTTGACAATTTTGACAATTTTGACAATTTTGACAATTTTGACAATTTTGACAATTTTGACAATTTTGACAATTTTGACAATTTTGACAATTTTGACAATTTTGACAATTTCGACAATTTTGACAATTTTGACAATTTTGACAATTTTGACAATTTTGACAATTTTGACAATTTTGACAATTTTGACAATTTTGACATTTTTGACAATTTTGACAATTTTGACAATCTTGACAATTTTGACAATTTTGATAATATTGATAATATTGACAATTTTGACAATTTTGACAATTTTGACAATTTTGACAATTTTGACAATTTTGACAATTTTGACAATTTTGACAATTTTGACAATTTTGACAATTTTGACAATTTTGACAATTTTGACAATTTTGACAATTTTGACAATTTTGACAATTTTGACAATTTTGACAATTTTGACAGTTTTGACAATTTTGACAATTTTGACAATTTTGACAATTTTGACAATTTTGACAATTTTTACAATTTTGACAATTTTGACAATTTTGACAATTTTGACAATTTTGGCAATTTTGGCAATTTTGACAATTTTGACAATTTTGACAATTTTGACAATTTTGACAATTTTGACAATTTTGACAATTTTGACAATTTTGACAATTTTGACAATTTTGAAAATTTTGAAAATTTTGACAATTTTGACAATTTTGACAATTTTGACAATTTTGACAATTTTGACAATTTTGACAATTTTGACAATTTTGACAATTTTGACAATTTTGACAATTTTGACAATTTTGACAATTTTGACAATTTTGACAATTTTGACAATTTTTACAATTTTTACAATTTTGACAATTTTGACAATTTTGACAATTTTGACAATTTTGACAATTTTGACAATTTTGACAATTTGGACAATTTTGACAATTTTGACAATTTTGACAATTTTGACAATTTTGACAATTTTGACAATTTTGACAATTTTGACAATTTTGACAATTTTGACAATTTTGACAATTTTGACAATTTTGACAATTTTGACAATTTTGACAATTTTGACAATTTTGACAATTTTGACAATTTTGACAATTTTGACAATTTTGACAATTTTGACAATTTTGACAATTTTGACAATTTTGACAATTTTGACAATTTTGACAATTTTGACAATTTTGACAATTTTGACAATTTTGACAATTTTGACAATTTTGACAATTTTGACAATTTTGACAATTTTGACAATTTTGACAATTTTGACAATTTTGACAATTTTGACAATTTTGACAATTTTGACAATTTTGACAATTTTGACAATTTTGACAATTTTGACAATTTTGACAATTTTGACAATTTTGACAATTTTGACAATTTTGACAATTTTGACAATTTTGACAATTTTGACAATTTTGACAATTTTGACAATTTTGACAATTTTGACAATTTTGACAATTTTGACAATTTTGACAATTTTGACAATTTTGACAATTTTGACAATTTTGACAATTTTGACAGTTTTGACAATTTTGACAATTTTCACAATTTTGAAAATTTTGACAATTTTGACAATTTTGACAATTTTGACAATTTTGACAATTTTGACAATTTTGACAATTTTAACAATTTTGACAATTTTGACAATTTTGACAATTTTGACAATTTTGACAATTTTGACAATTTTGACCATTTTGACAATTTTGACAATTTTGACAATTTTGACAATTTTGACAGTTTTGACAATTTTGACAATTTTGACAATTTTGACAATTTTGACAATTTTGACAATTTTGACAATTTTGACAATTTTGACAATTTTGACAATTTTGACAATTTTGACAATTTTGACAATTTTGACAATTTTGACAATTTTGACAATTTTGACAATTTTGACAATTTTGACAATTTTGACAATTTTGACAATTTTGACAATTTTGACAATTTTGACAATTTTGACAATTTTGACAATTTTGACAATTTTGACAATTTTGACAATTTGGACAATTTTGACAATTTTGACAATTTTGACAATTTTGACAATTTGACAATTTTGAAAATTTTGACAATTTTGACAATTTTGACAATTTTGACAATTTTGACAATTTTGACAATTTTGACATTTTTGACAATTTTGACAATTTTGACAATTTTGACAATTTTGACAATTTTGACAATTTTGACAATTTTGACAATTTTGACAATTTTGACAATTTTGACAATTTTGACAATTTTGACAATTTTGACAATTTTGACAATTTTGACAATTTTGACAATTTTGACATATTTGGTCAAAACCTTGGAATTACCAATAAAAAATCATGAAAAAAAAGTTATAAAAAAAATTTACAGAAAAATTTATCAGCAGAATTTCGGGCTTTCAAAAAATGTTTCATTTTTTTTAAGCTTTTTCAAAAAATTAAGTCGCATAGATTGGAATTTTTTGTCACACAATTTGTTTATTTAAGTTTGATTTCAGAATGAGAATGAGATTAAACCCCGGAAAATTCCGGGCATTCTCAATGGAATCCGGGCAACCGGGCCGAACACGATTTTTTCAAATCTGGGTTAACCCGAATAAAACCGGGCAATCTGGCAACATCAGGCAAAACTTTTTTTTTGTTGTTTTTACGCATTCATCAAACTTTGGTTGCTATTTGTTTTTTTTTTTAACAACTGTTTTTCCTCCAATAAGTTTTCAATTCATAACATTTACAGAATGAATTTAATTTGAATAAAGTTTATGAATCATAACGATTGATGGTAGACGTCATTTGCGATCGATCTAGCGGCACAGCTCCAGACATCTTACTTCAAGCGACACAACGGGTAACAACAGCATAACCTGAAACGGCGACGACTCCAACGATGACGCTTGGCTCGAAAAACAAAAATTACACCCGAAGCCAAGGGAAGCCTCTTTTTTCTGTTCTCATTTAGATGAGTTGACGAACCGTGTCGGATGTGTTTTTATTACACTCCACAACTCAACCAACCACACACATTTGATATGCGATGGAACCTACAACGCAAAATTGGTCCCTTCCACTTCACCGCCATTCACAATCCAGGGAACGATCAATTCTAGTCAATGAACAAAAAGCACCTGTAGGCTGGTTTGGCGCAAAAGAGCATTGTGTTGCTGATGTTCAACACGGGCGACACAACCAGTTACAGGGATAAATTGAATGCCCGGGAATTTATGTAGACACGATCAGAACCTGAATTTCATTCGATAGTGCGCGCGCGCATTAATTTTTATCGCCGCCGCCGCCGTCTCTTCAGTTAGTCAGTCAGCCAGTCAGTACGCCTCAAAAAGGCCTCATTACACCAGAATTATGTTCGAATGATCACGTTGATGATCGACCCCTCTCCTGGGAGCCTCCCGGCCCTAAACAGCGGGTGGGGGACAACGACGCCTGGATAAAAAGATCGTTTTATTTCGATTCATTTGACTGACTTTCCGATCGAAATCGGAAGCGCAATTGTGTCTGAGGGCTGCCTGTGGTGATGGTGCTGATGCCGTTGATGATGATCATTCCTGCGGGTTTTGTGGTTTTCCTCCTGGGGGCACCCTCAGCACAAGAACTGAATGGGGAGAAAAAAACACAAATATCCGGGATCCACGAGAACCCACAATTGATCGGGTGATTCCGTTGATGGTATCGGCAAGTCTAAAACGTAGTAGTAGGCCTCGAACGATTGATAGCTGAGACCCAGCAAAAGCACCAACAACGAACTCATCCAAGTAGACGTTCCGCATCACTCAGTCCTGAAGGGAGTCGATATGGTCTCGGGCTGCTTCGATTTGCGCTTCACAATTCATTTAATCCGATGAATTTGCGGTTGGAGAAGTTCAATTTAATTACCATCGAAGCTCCTCTTGGAGAAGAAGCTACTCAACGAAGATCGTATCGGAAGAACTCCCGGAATGCCGACCAGGGCCTATGATTCCTAGGAATCGAACTCTCATCGGAGGGTTTTGCTTTCGATATCGGGCACGTGCTGAGACGGAATTTATTGCACGCATAATTTAATTCCATCGATTTGTGTCTGTCTTACTATAAAGCACGAAGATAGATATGAAAAAAAAACACTTTCTGCTGCCGAAACCATTCAACCGATATGGGTCTATACCCATTTATTTGCAGCACCTTGCGTTTCAAGTGGAAGCGAAGAACTGAAACAACACCCAGCCAATGAGTCAGACCCCCTGAAAACGGAGGAACCTTCCGAAGAAATTCCCTTCTTTGCTTCGGAACAGGGTAATGGATTGGCAGTTCCGTATCGCCAAGATCGCTCCAACTCCTTCGCGCTTGGATGGTTCATAGATTAATAGGATTTTTATTGATCGGAGCAAGATTGTGCTGGATGAAGAACATTGGCTAGCCGGCCTAATGATCACAATCAACAGCAGCGTCGTCGTCGTCGTCGTCGTGGCCAGAAGTGTTGTTGTGGTTCCGGATGAACGAGAACTTTTTACCACCTTCAGACCAGAGAGGGAGAATCTTCGCGAAAAAAGGGAGCTTAATGAACTATGATGATCGTTCTTGGCTGAACGAGTCGAGAAAGGCGATCGATACATTGCTCGAATTGTGGTTATTAGTTCCGGCCGGTGGCTATCTCTCAATTTGGAACTCAGCCCCCTCCAAATGGATCGACCAAGTTGTGGTTTATTCATATGAGATCTTTTACTTCTGATTGGTTTGGGTCAACGATCTAGGAACAGCACCGATAATCTTTAAATGGAAGTTTTGGATGATCGCCACCGAGCGACGAACGGATCAGTTCCGGAACAATGACTTTTTTTAACAGGAACAGGGAGCTTTAATTGAGTTAGAGTTTCAGTGATTGAATCGATTGAGGTTAGTAGAGTTCAATATATTCCGAGAATGAACTCAAGTAGTGATTAACCTTAATTTCATGACAAATCAATATGCATCATGCGTCTCTTTAATCTAAGAAAAAATCAACAAAGTTTACATATTGACGCACTTTAAACCAAGTAAATAAATGAGTATCATATACAATAAGGCTGAGTGATCCCAGCAAATATAAAACCGCATGAGAAATGATAACTCCAATCGTTCAAATCGTAACGGCCATTTGCAATTCCTATCAAATAAGTAAACGATCGTAAAAATGGTTACTTTAAGTCGGTTTAAATCGGATACGCCCTGTTTGTTGATTCTGAACAAAATTACGCTCAATTTTTTTTCCCGCGTGGGCTTCGATTGAGAGAATAGCCTTGTTTTTCTCTCTGCGACCAGCAGTGCAACGGAATGCTGAAAACCAGATGATGTATTTGAAAAAAAATTTGTCCAATGAGAGAAGCTACTAATAGGTTGTCACTGGCAATGGTTTGCTTGCGTTGAGAGTAAAAACTTGCGTTCTCTAGCATTCTTTGAGTATCGAAAATCATGTTTCAAATTGTTTTTGAAGTTCAAAGACAGCTTTATTTCAAACTTGGACTTGAAATCAGAAATACAACTTTGACAACATGGAACCAGAATCATACAAGTGAGTTAGATTTCATTCAAACTTGAATTTTCAGAACTGAGTTTCTCTCAACACATGAGAAAATTTTGAAAATTTTTTTGTTAATTTCTGAATCTGGGATTAGCTGTTCGGGTCTGTTAAGAGTTCAGTGTCAAGTATGTAGCTTTGAATTAACCTTAGGTCCGTCGCGAAAAATTTCCAAATTTTAACTTGAAATCGTGAAAAGTGAAGATAAACGTGGATAAATTTCGATAAAATAGCTTCTATTTTCAACATGGAGTTTACACTGGATATGCTTACCAGTTACAGTTTACAGCGTATTCAGAAACAGTGGAATTTCAGGCCAGGAATGTGGTGTCCGAAGAATGAAACCCCCTAATTTCGAATTGGTTTTAAGTTTTATTTTACCTTACCGGTAACGAATAACATAAAGCTAGAGGAAAAGTTAAAGGGATTTAAGATAAAGATACTTGGGATGAAATATGTGGCAAATCAGCAGTTGGGTAATGTCTGCGTTCGTGTGGAGAAAAGAGTTGTACGGCATTGATAAGCTCTTAAACAAGCTCGATAAACCAGGATTGGGTGAAATTAAATGTTCCCCCCCCAGAAGAAGAGATTTTAAGTGCTGTACATTACATCGGATCATTTCGGAAAAATCTATGCAATTAGTTATCACAGCACAGCAATTATCATGGCGGTAAAGTGAATGTTTTCACTAGTTATAAACAGACAAAATTCATTGTCATAGCAACATGAAGTGCAGAATATTAGTTCTCAACGCTTGCTTAAATGTGCAAAGCTCATCGGAATGGGTTCCGGTGTGAATTATGAGCAGACCGAAGTGTTAAAAGCATACCATTCTGTCCTTGAAATGAAGTGAAAAAGAAAATTTGAATTAAGACAAACTCAAACGACGTCGGATAAAAGCTAAAGCGCAGAAAACTCAGGAAATCAAGGTGGAATGTAAGCTGGGTTTCAAAGAAAGTGCTTTAGGTTCATATGATAGTGAAATAACATGATTTCTACAATGTGATGTGGTTTTTCCTAATATTATGTGATCACCGGATAATATTAAAAATTGAGAAATCGTGGCTTTTGGATGTATGGTTCCAAATCAGCGAAGAATGTTTGCTGTCGACCTATTTGGTGAGATCCAACCTTATTAGAATTTTAATCTTCTGTGTTGTATGATTTTATATAGTTTTGGTACATAAAGAATATGAAGCGTTTGGGGTGAGCCCGTTCTATGACTACTGTATGCACAAGAAGATTGCATTATAATGTTTAAATTTCCGATATTTATAAGGCATACGGAGTACATTTCCAGGATTTTTTCTATTTTTTGTGCATATATCATGTAGAATAAATGTGAGGGGGAATATTTTTTATGAAAAAAGAAACTTTTCGAGCTCTAAACAGACCTCGAAAGGTTTCATGATCTGCTGATATTTTCCGTTTCTCTTTTTTATTTTCAAGAGCGAGTAAAGGCGCTTTATCCTTGGTCGATGACCAGAAATGATTGTACACTGAAATCCTCAGCTGTTTAGCAATTAAAAATAAAACGTAAGATGCTTTCATTTATAACATATATTCTTCAAAATTTTTTTAATCTAAGGCTTAGGATTTCTGTGTACAAAATAAATCATTTACAGCCCTTTCAGAATGGTTCTAGTGATCGGATGAGTTTCTTCACAATACGCATGGTTACTTCATCAAGGAGCATTTTTCTTAGCATGCTTCCAACGATATTGCCCATTTGAAACGTATGGTACTGGTGGTCCACGTTTCTTCCTGTTCCTGTGTTCCGGATGTCTCTGCGTTCTCTGCTCCATGGTAGGCCCAACCGCTTTGTGTTTTTGATCATTTTAATGTTTTTATGTTAAAATAATTAAAGACATGAACAAAGACAAGAAGAATAATAAGACACTTTTATTATTCTTTGGGACTCAGACATAAGTTCTGGCTATGGAAGTACGATTAGTGATTAGTGATTAGTGAAGTATGTAGCTTTGAATTAACCTTACTAAATCATCAAACTGATCTTGAGAATTATAAATTTAAGTGAAGAGAAAAATAAATCTTGCTTGCTTTTTTCAACTATCATGGGAGGCTCTCTCCCCCCGTTTCCTACGGCCATGAAGTGACTTACCCATTTTCTCCTCGAAAAATTGCAGGTCATTTAATTGGATGACCGAACAATGAATTTGTAACGTCGTTCGATTTAGAAACTTTTTACTTAAAGATACACAGGTCTCCTAATAATGAACTCTATAATTTCTTGCTTCCTTAAATGCCATAAAAATTCACCTTATCAAATTGAAGCAAAACACTGTTTTTGAAGTCCAGCTTCGGGCTTGAACACAGCATTTGCAAAGTCCAAATTGTCAAAATTATCAAAATTGTCAAAATTGTAAAATTGTCAAATTTTTCAAAATTGTCAAAATTGTCAAAATTGTCAAAATTGTCAAAATTGTCAAAATTGTCAAAATTGTCAAAATTGTCAAAATTGTCAAAATTGTCAAAATTGTCAAAATTGTCAAAATTGTCAAAATTGTCAAAATTGTCAAAATTGTCAAAATTGTCAAAATTGTCAAAATTGTCGAAATTGTCAAAATTGTCAAAATTTTAAAAATTGTCAAAATTGTCAAAATTTTCAAAATTGTCAAAATTGTCAAAATTGTCAAAATCGTCAAAATTGTCAAAATTGTCAAAATTGTCAAAATTGTCAAAATTGTCAAAATTGTCAAAATTGTCAAAATTGTCAAAATTGTCAAAATTGTCAAAATTGTCAAAATTGTCAAAATTGTCAAAATTGTCAAAATTGTCAAAATTGTCAAAATTGTCAAAATTGTCTAAATTGTCTAAATTGTCAAAATTGTCAAAATTGTCTAGATTGTCAAAATTGTCAAAATTGTCAAAATTGTCAAAATTGTCTAAATTGTCAAATTTTCAGCTTAAAACATTTAAAAATCTTGTCAAAATCGTCAAATTTTCAGCTGAAAACATTCAAAAATTTATATTGTTTTTTATTGTCAAAATTGTAAAATTTTCAGCTGAAAACATTTGAAAATCTATAATGCTTTTAACCAAAATTCCAATTTTCCAGATAATAAGCAAAAGGTTACTTATTTAAATTGTATGTTTTTTCTTTCTTTTTTCTCTTTTTAGGTAAGTCAACCGTTCAAGTGAATTAAAATTTTCATGAAGCTTTCTTGCCATTTAAGGTAAGTTTGTTAAAATATCAGCAAGTCATCAAGAACTCAATAGTAATTTTTGGAGGAATAAGATTGATCGAAATATTTCCAGAAAATTCCTTTCTCTAGGAGTCACCTTTAACAAACAAATAATTTCGGAAGTTGTTTCTTCCCAAATTCCAATCAAGTGGGTGACCAATCTTGAGCCCATCTCAACAGCACTTTTCAACGAAATTGAGTGAGTGAAGATGAACTTTCTCGCCTGGGTCTTATTGCCAGATGCCAATTTCGACGAACGTTCTACTTCTTAAGGAAGGGGGTCGAATCGAATTTCCTCGTATACATCCGATTACAACTAACAGGGCTCCTTCCACTTTACCTCGAGCTCGGCATCCGTAAACATCCAGGCACAAGATTTGTTTAATCATCTGTACATTCTTGGCTGTCAGTTTTTCGGCTAGATTCCCGTTTTCCGAAAACCTGACCTTTCTCGCAAGCGCCAAGTATCTACAAGTTGTCGGGAATAGAAGATGGCACCCAATAAATGGAAATTGTATCCACTTTTTGGACCCAAGTCGTCAGAAAACTGTTTCGGTCCAGAGTGCTGTCTGTTTCTTGAAGACGGAGCTGCTAGCGAAAAACCACTCAACCTTGGCGAAGTAAACCAAGTCAGTGTGTACCTCGGAGCTAAATGTTCTTAACCCCTCTTGCTAGCTTAAGCCTCCTTTCCTCTTACCTCAGTCTTCCAAATCCAACTCATTAATGACGGTTTTCAGTGGAAATCATCACCGGAAGGCTTCTGCTCGATGGGAATCGACTCAATCGATTGTGGATTAACATTTCTCCATCCGCCTTCGACGCCACGCAGAAATAAATGAAGAGTGGGGGGAAAGGCAAATTTTTAATTACCCCTTCTCTCTCTTGAGAAAACAGCAGTCTCGGAACTTCCCCACCTACCTCACTTTTATTCGATAAGACCAAGAAGCTGAAACCGTAATCGAAAGTAATCAAAATTCGAAATTCGTACTCTGGACTTGGGCTGGCTTCGGTTAGTGCCCTGGCACTAGTTGTTCCTCCAGTATTTTGGCCAAAACATGAGACTACCACACCCCCTACATTTTACTGCTGCCGATTTGAGCTGGAAGGCCTTCTTTTCCGGTTGACCTGATCCGGGAGCTCTCGGCCATAGACTTGAACTGCTGGGTAAGAAGACGTTCGTCGTCTCTTAATTCATCTTCTTCAAAATTCGAACAGATAAACTCCCTCCACCATCCCTCAAAGTAGTAGTCGAATGCCGAATGTTTAACGACTTTTAATTCTATTTATTCATCAATTGCGTCAAACCAGTTTGGAGGAGGCTTCTCGCCCGGAGGGGGTCTGCCAATAAATTTCTGCTCCCCAGCCTCAAACTTCGATGAACTCAGAGCTTAGCCAAGCGGTAAACTCAAAGAAAATCTATAAAATATAAATTGGATTCAATTTTGATAGTTTGTTTCCCGTAAGTCACACACCTCCCGATTTGCTAAGCAGCTTCGCTCAGTCAACTGAAGGCAAAAACAGAGGGAAAAAAAACCTCCCGAAAAAACATCGATCGTAAAGTTGGAGATAATAGCTTCGAAAGCTCAAATTCGAACATGACGACCACGCTGAACGCTGACCGATTCTCGTTAATCATTTATGATGGTGGAGTTAAGCAGAAAAAAAACTACACCCCAAAAAACCTTTAATGGATCGGTTAATTGAATTTCAATGAAAATGTTACACTTGTAATGGCAACAACCAATGCCAGTCGTATCTTGTTGAACATGGTACCTCAATCGGATCGGTATTTAACCATTTGGTAACGGATGTTCGTTGTTATTTTTCTCCCTTAACATCTCCTAAAGAGATCAACTGCTGTTTTTTATGGATCGATTTTTTCTTAGTTTTTTTAACATCTGCGATTCAAACGATGGTGTCTGAATTGCTCTAGAAATTTCCCAACAGCTGCCACAAATATTAGTCGAATTACTGACGAAGGTTTTCATCCATATTTGCATTAGCGAGCCGGCGATAGCGATAGCGATAGGCCAATTCAGAATGCGCACTTCATCTTCATTAGCCTGTCACTGCAGCCACAGATCCAATCTATCCGGCACTGTCATCTGTCAACACCTCATCCGAAGTGGATTTTTCCTCAAACAATTAGCAAATGAATGTACATTTGTGTGTTTGCATTTCGGTCGGTGATAAGAATGGCTCCGTCCGTCGTCTTCGTTTTATTTGTTTTGTCGAAGATAGATATTGTAATTTACCTCCGGTAGGAGGCGGCCGGCAGCAGGAGAAAAAAAACTCATCGCACGTATCTCAACACCGAAGATGAAGCAATTAACCATCATCCGAATCCAGGGGCACTTGGCAGGTTGGACAAAATACAAACAAACAGATAGAGAGATCGTGACAACCGAAAGTCCGCACCGGCACGGCGAAGCAATATCTGCAATATCAGTCGGATGATTTATCACAATTTTTATGACAACACATGGGCGATGAGTTGTGATGGAATACGAACCATCGAATACGCTTCAGGAACTAGACTGGGTGGAAAAGTAGGGTCAATTGAACCTCGAAGAGTGGGGGGGATGATATCACCCGGCTGCATGCAATCACGGAACGAGTTTACTTTAAATTTTTTATCAAAACAAACACGCTAATAAATGGGTACTGAGCTCCATCTCGGATTTTCCAGAAGACAAGTCAACTAAACCAAATTATACGGTAAAACGAATCTTGATTCGATATTAAATTCCAGATTTTTTTTCAGAAAGTTCATCAGATTTCATCCAAGGGCAAATAGAAAATGTAAAACTCTATCAAAAAATTCAAGAAGCAATAAGTATCAGAAAGTGAGACATGGACAAAAACGCTATGCAAATTTAGCTGTCTCAAAAATGTGGATGTAAAAGTTTTTCCCTGTGTGCTAATTACCATTCTGGATGCATGTCAGCCCTTCTGCCTCTGCCTCAATATTCGAACGCGAAACTCAATCCTCAGAGTTATGCCCGGAAAGACCTCGACAATTGACTGGAAAGTAAAACTTTTTCTGCCGCTCGCTGGGATCAAGGCGAGGGAAAACTGTCACATTAGGAATGAAATTTTGATTGAAATTAACCCCTGTAGTTGATTTGCTCAGCAAAGGACAATCTTCAAACGTATGGTATTAAAATTTATAAAATCTATTTTCCTTAACTTTTTATCCACATGTAATCAATTAAATCGTCTGTTACTCCGTGATCGTGATCGATTTTCATGAAATATTGAAGAGTACAGTTTTTTACATAGCTTCAGCAAATTTTGAGATAGTAACTTTGATAAAGTTTAAGAAAAGGAGGTTAGTTGAAAAAAATGCGACGAAAATTTCCAGTGAAATTAAGTACCGTAAACTGGGGGAACTTTGATCACTTGATTCATTTTTGAATATTTTGGAAGGGGTTAGTTTTTTGTAATACGTAAAAGCTTTAAAACCCTTACTGAGGTGAGGAGTATTAAACATGATCATTGATTGCAGTAAATTCAAACGACATTGATGGTTATAATTAAATGTTTGTTACAAAACCGGATTTCGAGTTTCGGGATAACTTTGATAACAATGGTTTTTACGTATCTCAAAATTTTCAAATTTATTGTTTTGATGCCATTAAGCACAGATGGCTCAAAACATCGAAAACAGTAATTTTTTGTTTGGACTCAATTGAATTTTTCAACGTTTTCTTTCAAAAATAAATATACTCGAAAGATGGACAATGTTGCTGCATACATTTAGGGGCAAAAATTGTAAACATTTCTCAATATTGTTTGGCCTCAAAAACAAATAAAATTTTACCTTCATGCAATTCCCTAAGTCCTCGTACTGTTCCAATGTTCTTTTTTTCTTCAAACTTAACCATTTGATAGCGTTTTTAGCCATTTTTTCTAAACGGGCTTTTTCATGGAAAATGACTGTTTTTTTCAATATCCAAAAATTATCATCAAATGACCATAAAAATAACACTTAAACTTAACCTAAATCAAGAAAAGGGTTGAACTTTCACATTAAACAATCCATTTGCTCCTAAACGCTTAAATTTGATCAGGAGAGATGTTTGTTTGTGAGCATTCAAAAAACCAGATATTTTAAGATTTTAAAATTATATTTTACCTAATATAAAAATCTCCCAATAAAACCAAACTTTGCTTATTTGAAACTCAATTCACAGGATTTCAAACGTAGTAAACAGTTTTCAGACATTTTAACTTCATACTTAGTTAATAATAATTATGTGCAAAAATTTCATGTTGATCAAAGTTACCCCGCTGATCAAAGTTCCCCCAGTTTACGGTAATCAACTCTGTAAGATTTTTGGAAATGCTATGGAAGGAAAACGGTTGCTATCGGAAATAGTTTTTTTGTATGCTTGGCCAACCCAAGTATTTGACATCAAAATTTGCAAGTTTTTAGCTTGTTTATTTCTGGAATATCCAGGTGAGACTTTCCAACGAAAAGCTTTAGCTGGAAATGTGCCAGGTGCCGCTGAAATAATTGATTTGCAGTGCATCACGAAATTTTCAAAATATTTCAATTTTTTGTGCACGATTTGACCACCGTATTTTGTTAATTTCACCTTTCAGCTTTTCAACTTCATAGGCATAAAATCAGACCCGTTTCTATGTCAACTGGATGAACAAGACAGAAAATTTAACCTCTCACAGTCTTTACCTTCATGGAATCAATCATCTTCACATTTATCCAAATTTAGCTTACTGTTAGATCCTCGAAATCTTCATTAACAATTTGCCATATATTCTTGGGTCAAATATTTGATTCCCAACTGTTTAGAGTATCCCACCGAGACTTTCCTCGATTTTTCACACTCCTGCCAAAAAATTTAAGTCAATCTGCATCATTTCAAAAACCACTACCCAGATCGGCACAAAAAAATTTCACTTATAAACTTTACATTACTGGATAACTTTACTTAGAAAATTGCATCAATTTCCATCCATGCATTTGCAGAAGAAAGTGTTGCATTTAATTTACCGACTATTCACTCCATAACTTTGTGAAGCAATCTCAATATTCACTTTTTTATCATGCTCCACCACCCCAACGAAGAATGGTGAAATTTCAATTAACGATGAGTTTATAATTTAAATTAGCTTGAGTGGAAGTTTCATGAAAACAAAAAAAAATGTGACGAAAATGGCCACCTGTTAAAGTGAGAAGTTTTTGTGCTGCTTTGCGCTTAAACGCTATTGAAATTGGCGAATCAGGCTTAACTGATAACTTTCCTCTTATTTTATCACGGCCTTTTAAATCTGAAAAATCACCAACCATAGTTTGTAATATAAAGATTTTTTTGACATAATTAACTCAAAACCGACCATTTTTGCACCAATACCTGTTTGGCTCAGAGGGCCTTATATAATATTTGTGCAAATAAGAAAATTTGTTTAGTATTTTTCATCGAAATAAACATGCAAAATTTGATTGAAATTATAAAATTTAATTTTAACGCCGCTGGTGTGTGTCTTTCATGTTAATCTTTATCACTTATTTTTTGGAGCTTTTAATGAGAAATACCTGAATTTTGATCGGATTCACCCGGATATTGACTAAGTTGTAAGATGAAATTTTGAAACCCAAAGTTTACATTTTTCCAGGTTTTTGGTTGAGAATGCCCGAATAGTTTTAGGAAAAGATCTTTAGTGCCATAAAAACCCCTAAGAAGACCCATGTGGGAAAGGAAACTCCAAGGCCTACTATACCATATTTGTTACCACTAAGGTTCCGAAATATGTTTCAAAATGAAGGATCTCTCCATTAGCGCTCCATTAGGCTCCGTAAAAGAGTTTGTCCAATCTCCATATTACCGTCTACAACTTAACTTTACACATGCGGTTGGCAGGCGCAAAATCTAAACAGTGCAATGTAAAGTCGCAAATCTCCAGGACGAGGTTAAATTCAGAAGACTCCTTCTACAATTATCACTATATGCAGATTGGGTTAACTTGATCCCATCCTGAAGTATCCAAGTGACATTATGTGCTGGTCAATAGGAAAAGAGCAATCCATCGATGTTATGGTTTTTGGCACAGAACTCTACAAAAAACCTCTTTTTCTCTCCTAACTCCTACTTCTCAGGTCGCATTTTCCCTTTGTATGCTAGGGTAGAGCACGTCTAGCTCGACCACTGTGTCGTGTTCTCCAGTGTCATTTGTCCCGGCGCTGCAGCTTGCTGGTTCTTGTTACCCCTGAAAATCAACTTCTTGTAAATTACAGCTTGCCTCAGAAATCTGAAAGTGATGAAAATGTTTTAGATAAACATGAGGGTCAAAGAAAAGCAAGAATATATGCCGTAAATATAAAGAATTACTTGAAAAAGATACAACGGCTCCCCCAACCCGGGATCTCCGCTTCAGCACTACGGCGCGTTAGCAAACTAACCGTCTCGCCTAAACCACCTTCTCCGCAGCGACCGGAACAGCTTCCAACCATCGAAGACTAGCTCACGCAAACTAACCGCAGCGCAGGTTGAAAGCACGAGAATAATTTTCTCAGCTTGCAGCTTTGTGGACTTTCGTATAATTGCGTTCAAAACATTCGTCCAAACTTTTTGACCATTCCAAAAAACCAGAGGGCAACGTTCAGCAGCATGAGTCAAATCTGGCTCTGATACGTGTCTGAAGTAGTTGGTAACTAATCGTCGCACACAGGGGAAAACGATGTAAAAAGGTGATCAAAATTGTTTACGCCAAAACGGAGCGTTTTAGACCCATAGTGTCTTCGGGACATTTTACCTACATTCAAAGCACTTTAAAATGAGCTTTTGATAAAAATGATTAAATCACCTAGCAGTGAGATAGAAAAATTATTTTTTGTATTTTTCATTTTAGAGCACTTATGTCTTTGGCAAGTTTTTAGATTGTAAAAAATGTAGCAATTTTGTTCAAGACGTCAATATCGTAGAAGCTAACCCAAAAAAGTTAGAAGGGTTCAAAATAAAAAAATATTTTTTTATCAAAATTTTCAGTATTTTAACGATATCTTTCCAGGCCGAGCTTATTCGAGCAAGATATGTTTGAAAGAGTTTTGAGTCACTTAAAATCGAACAGTTTTGTGGAACACACTTAATGAAAATATTCAGACTGAAACGAGTTAGATTGGAAAAACTAAGAAAAAATAGCTGTTTTCGAACACCTGTATCTTTCTAGTTCGGTTGAGTTCGGTTAATTTTTTGTTTGCATTAGAATCAGGCGGTTTTCAACGTTGTAAAAACATAGAGTTTACAATGTTATGTTGTTTATTTTGTAGCTTTATAAATTATTAAAGTTAGCTATTTTCAAGGAATCTAGAGGAATTTTTTTTTGCATTTAAAATTAGCTAACCGAAAAACAAATTCATCAAGTATATTGTATTGTAAGCGGAAAGGTAGATGATAAGGTTCGTCAATGGAGGCTTAAAAACGTCATACGCGTGCGAGAGAATGATTTGGCTAAAGTCTCACCAAAATAAAAACGATTTGCTAATTGTCAGTTTAAATAAACCTGGAATTTGTCCTCTAGATTCCTTGAAAATAGCTCACTTTAATCAATTATAAAGCTACAAAATAAACATATTAACGTTATAAACTCCATGTTTTTATAACTTTGAAACCTGCCTGATTCAAATGCAACCAAAAAATTAACCGAACTCAACCGAACTAGAAAGATACAGGTGTTCGAAAACAGCTATTTTTTCTTAGTTTTTCCAATCTAACTCGTTTCAGTCTGAATATTTTCATTAAGTGTGTTCCACAAAACTGTTCGATTTTAAGTGACTCAAAACTCTTTCAAACATATCTTGCTCGAATAAGCTCGGCCTGGAAAGATATCGTTAAAATACTGAAAATTTTGATAAAAAAATATTTTTTTATTTTGAACCCTTCTAACTTTTTTGGGTTAGCTTCTACGATGTTGACGTCTTGAACAAAATTGCTACATTTTTTACAATCTAAAAACTTGCCAAAGACATAAGTGCTCTAAAATGAAAAATACAAAAAATAATTTTTCTATCTCACTGCTAGGTGATTTAATCATTTTTATCAAAAGCTCATTTTAAAGTGCTTTGAATGTAGGTAAAATGTCCCGAAGACACTATGGGTCTAAAACGCTCCGTTTTGGCGTAAACAATTATGATAACCTTTTTACATCGTTTTCCCCTGTGTGCGTCGGCCAAAACACCTTCTCACTATGCGTGTTGACAGTAGCGTAGCTCCACAACACGAGAGTATCCTTCTCAACAAACAGCTTCTTCCAGCCTCTTATCCGGGCTGTATCAGAAGACTTCGACGCTCACTCATCGTTGCAGATCCTGAGAGCCCTCTTCCCAGTTGATATTGATCTTAGTACACAAACAAAGAACGAGAGTAACTCTTTCGGCTATCAGCTCCACCCAATTGTTCCGTGGTGGACCTTCCGACCTTCGCGCTGCACCCTTCCCGGTTGTAGATCCTGGGACTCCTCCCGGTCGTCGGTCGTGAGCTCACACTTGCTAACCACAACTTGGCTCGTGACGACATTGAGAGTAACCCTTTTGATTCGACCTTTTGGGGAACTTCCTTGCTGGCTTGGGACATCGCGCTGCCTGGTCTCTGCTCTGGTGGTCCTCTGGCTGCTGGCTGATCTTCTCCGATGGTCCTCTCGCTCGTTTCTTGGCTGATTGGTTCATCTCCAATGGCTGCTGGAGCACTTGCTAACCGCAAGGCTGATTTACTTGAGAGTATCCCTTCACTAACTCTTTACTTTCGTATCCAGACGTAGGTATCTGGGCACATAACATGTAGAAATGAAACGTTAAACGCAGGAATATAGTTCACTTTATTCAGGGTCGTTCGTCAAGTCCTAAAACAAGTATCAATTACATTAGCGATAGCTATTTGTCACTTTCCACTTCTTATATTCTCTTATTGGGAAAGTACTCATTTCGAAACAAGTATAATGAAATAACTACTCATTACCAATGCAATGCCAACACTGCAGTGTAACTGCTAACCACAGTTTGAGTTGGCTTTGCTCCGCGTGCATGCATCATGATGTCAACAATTTAAATGTAAACATCATCATTTGCTGTCATCAGCAATCAACGCCACAATTTGCAAATTGACTCAAAGCATGGAGAATCAAAACTAACCATGCAGCAAGCTCGAATGATGGGAAGGAACGGATCGCTTATGACGATTTCTTCGCAGGTCCGAAACCGTGAGTTCAACAAGAATGAAAATTCCTGGTTTTAAATTTCTTATTTCACTTGGATAGTTGTAGGAAGACGTTATGAATCAGTATGCTCGAGAGCTTCATCCAATGCTGGCAAAGTCATATGTTATCTTTGGCGCAATGGACGTTTTCTAGGTGTGTGAGTGAGCTTCGATATTCATTGAAGTTTTGCGACCTCTGCTTTTGGTGAAGACTTGACTTGTATAACTGAAATGTTCAGCTATAGGGTGTCCCATTATGTCTAAGTACGAATTAAAATAAACAGTATAAACAAAATTTAAGAGCAAATCCAAATTTTATTTCACTTTTTTGTTCTGTATACTCTTCTTTTACAGATAATCAATACAAGTCCTTTGGTGTTAATAACCATAAATCCCAGCACTGTTTAAGCCTTCGCCATGCTTACAGCAAGATATTCCTTGAAATTTAGAGATTTATCTACAATCACACCCGAATCACGAATAGATTCAACTTTCTGTAGTACCTTGCTATCAGCTTTGTAAAGATGTGCGATCTCAACCCTGCTTCTAGTGAACATTATAAGCATATTTTTTTTATTAAATTAAACAAAACAGTGACAAACAGTCTGAATATTGTGATCTTGGATGGTAAATTTTTAGATCGTCAGCGTATAACACTAATTGAGAATCAATTATATCATCAGATTGTTCATAAATAGAGATGTAACGAATATTCGGTCGGCCGAATATTTGGCGCCGAATACCGCCAAAAAACCGTTAAGCCGAATATTCGGCTCACCGAATAGTTAAGCTATGTATTCGGCCGAATAGGCCGAATATCTACTATAGACTTGTAATATTTCCAAATAATTTTCGATAATTTATTAAATAGCTAAAAGTAATGTTGTAAAAACTACACAATCATTAAAAACTTATGGTTTCAGCTAAATATCTAAGGGGTATCCGCGTATCTTTCACTGTAGAGTGTAGATCGTACAGGAGAATGCTGAACGGTATCGCTTTATACTTTGATTATAGTTTATTCAAGATTTTCTGGATTTATTCAGGCTTGCCCATAAATCCAGTAAAGAATCCAGATAAGTCAAATCTGGCTGGAATGTCCAGATATTCTTTAAAACCTCCCGAGTTTTGTTCGATTTTATTCAGATTAATTGCTAAATCAAATAAAAAACTCAAATTCCTCTTTAAAAATTTGAAGATTTTGCGTTCACTAACAATTTTTCCAAAATTTCAAAATATATTTCTAAAATCGTTCTGAAATCGTTCTAACCGTGTGAATTCGTGTGAATCGTTCTGAAATCGTTCTAACCGTGTGAATTCGTGTGGTAGAAAGTATGATATGGTATGTTATAGATCATCTAACTTTTCAACAACTATTTTTAAGATATCTTGCTCAAAATCGACCTTCATTTTATTCAATATCAGAGAAGCAATTTCAAATAGCTTGGCACCTGTTTCGACATGTTTTATCCCAGTTTTCACAGGAACGCAATCTCTTTGGTTATAAATGCCCTAGAAGCGGCTAGTCATCTGATGTATTTTCAGTTATAAGTGACATTTTAAAAATCAGTGAGACCCCTACTTAAAAAATATCTTGAAAAACATCATCCGATAATATCATCTGTATGAAAATTGACTTAAACAGAAAGGCATTAATATGGAAGAAATATAAAGCATTGAAAGAATCGCTTAAATTTTTTTTCATTAAAAACTCAATAGAATATTCGACCGAATATTCGGCCGAATATTCGTTTGGCCGAATAGTTGAAAAGATCAATATTCGGTATTCGGCCGTTCGCCGAATACCACTATTCGGTACATCTCTATTCATAAACAAGTTGAATAGTAGCGGACCCAAATGACTCCCTTGAGGAACTCGAGAAGGAACAATGAAGTTTTAGGATTGGATTTGGCCCTGTCAAACGATTTCGGTCCTGCCTCGGAGAAATGATTCGAGCCATTTTACAAGCCAAGTTGGGTTTTTTTTTTCAGTTTGTCGATAAGGAGCTTGTGGAGTAGCCGATCAAATGCCTTGGCAAAGTCCACGTATAAAACATCTAATTGCTTTTTTAGCGAAACAACCGCTGATAAAGGGGATAAACACCATTAAGTGACATTTATCAACGATGTGTGACGAGACTAGGCTCATTGCGTTGAAAATTAACATCTGAAAAACCTTTTCAGCAGTTTTCCAAAATTTTGGGAAGATTGTTGATTTCAAAGACTGCCGTATTAGTTGAGTGGCGATTTTCATACGACAGATCCTAACCTTTTTGACTTTTTGGCTCATTATGTAGCTCCAAAATCATGATTCATTTATGAATTTACGTTGGAAATCGTCAAAGTAACGACGGTAACTACAAACCATAAGTTTTAAGTATTCCAACTCAGTTACACTGAAATTTTGAATCCGTGGGGTTGTGTCTATGTTATTTTTTTTTTTATTTTTTAAGGAGGTTTTTAAATTTAGAAAGCTCCATTATTTTTTGGAAATATGGCGAGGGCGCGTAGGCACGATGTTATTGCGCTTTCCCGGGGAAATGCTTCTCATTTTCACGATAATTATGAAAACTGGAGCTCACGATACACAGAGTTTTTAATTGAACTTCAAAAACAAAACACAGCGGAAAATACCTGTTTAAACGTCAACCGAAATGAGGCATAAAGGGACACCCTATAGCTCACTTTGATATTCATAAATATACCTCTTTACCATGATTAATTCTTTCCTCTTCTGCATAGTGGTTTGTGATTTTGAAGGAGAGTCTGCTTAACCATCCAAATCAGTACTAGTCGATGTTTTTTTAGTCCGACGACTATTCAATGGTTCCGCCATTCTAGTGAACCTTGTGCAACGAAACTCGAGTTAGAAAAAAAATCCGATCATTTTCTGTCTAATTTAGCCACCTATCGTCGTTATTGCAAACCTTCCAAAAGTTGACAATAAATTCCATGTATGAAAAATTTACCTGTTAAGTCCGATTGTATCGTCGAAATTGTCTATTTTTCTTTGAAAGTTGAGTGGCACTTTTCAACTGGGATAGCATTTCATCAAAAGCGCACTCTGGAATCGATATTTCGTTCTTCTGAAAAAAATATCCAACAAACGTAATCAAGTGTGTGCAGTCAGTATGGTCAGTCCTCATACTCTGGTAAGCTCATATAGTTTCCTTCATGGATTTCACAAGGTCTTTTTCCTATTGATCTCTTTCTTTTACTTTGACATTAGCGCGTCAAGTCTTCGGACAACCAATGTTGAAAACCATTATGCTGACCCATGCATTCTACGGAATTTCAGTTCTTGAGATTATGCCATAACATTTTAAGCATCCCGGTGGTGTAAAAGGTACAAACAATTCTTGGATTAATAAATTTATAGATACACCGTTGATTAACCTAGATTTTTTTGTTTAGGTTAACAGGCCTCCAAAAAGATGTTTTATTGTAAAAGTTGAATTTGAAAAAGATTCCGAGTGTTTGTGGATATACATTTTGTTGAAGAAAGTTCCATTCAATCGAATATACAATGACGTCCTTTCATACATATCAATGTTCCACTAGAGAGCCGCCTATCAATCCTCTACACATTTTCATACATTACCAATTCAAAAGCTATTGAACGCCACATGTCAGTTGGAAAACTTTTCTCCGGAGAAAAGTTTGACAACTTTAAAGAAAATTTCGGTGCCAAAAAACCGAGAGAAGCTGTCAATGTCACACACAAGGAGTTTCCCCCAAAAATTTCACCTACTATAGATGGGAGTGTATCCACTTTTACACACATTTATAAGTTGTTTCATAGGAAAGAATAAAAAACCTCCCCGAAAAATCACCAATCAAACGGAAGCGGAGCCTCATCACCAACAACCGTCGTCGTAGGTCGTCGAACCGATTTCTTGTTGGGAAATTCCTCTCTACATGTCTTCAGTCTCACCTCTATCTGTCATTCATCCATCGCTAGAAGAGGAATCCACAGGAAAAGTGTGGGTGAAGCAGTAGGCTGTAGAGAGCAACCGAGCAGTCAGCGCCTACTTTTCCAGTTGCGTAGTATTGTCAAAAAACTTTATGCCCAACTTCTTCTGAAGGGTAAAAAGACGTTCTTCATCCTTTGCCATTCATGCTTCTCGTTGACTAAGAAAGAGTAGCAATAGAGTAGTAGCTATTGTGTTTACGAACCCAAATTTATGGGGTTTGTGGTCAAGAAATAACGGGAAACGAGTTCAACAGATGGGGAAAAGTTGGGAAACGTAGGGGGTTCCGATTGTTCCAAAATTCAGGAACATGTAAATACTTTGGGTGTCATTCCCCTCGTATGTTTTGCGAAGCCCATCAATGGTGGGAGGATTGGGAAAAAACTTTAAGGTACCGCCAATTCTTAAGTTTCTTCCATCAACGGGGGCAGGCACATATGTCTTGAAGACTTCCTGAAAGGTTCGGAAGAATCCTGGATTCCAGAACTTGTAAGAAGGTGGCTACGGGGTAGGTAAGAGGATAATTGGAAACGCTTTTCCGAATCGGTTAAAGGAATCAAACTTTTCTTTGCGTTTGGTGATTTGTTATGTGTGATTTTTTTTTCGTTTTCGCCTTTGGATCTGGCGAATGTCCGAGGGTTGAAAGTCCAAGGGATGATGGCCGGGGGTGGTTCTTTGAAATGTTATTGAAAGATTTCCTGACACACAACGGAAAAGGGGTGGATTCCTTGCACTCCTTTTGATTTCTTAGTTTTTTTTTTATTTCATGCAAGCACAATTCTAAGGTTAAGGAGACGCTGAGTGACAGCATATGTGAAGGCATTTCCATTTGACGGAGGCCAAAAGGGTTTGATTTTAGTTTTTTTTTTCTTATCCTTACGTTGAACTGAATTTGAATTTCAAGGGGCTTCTATCGAAGGTGATTGCTCAAACAATGTAATTATTGTAAATGGTCCAAAAATGTGTGAGTGCGGATTCCGAAAGTGCCAATCAGTTTGAAACGGCGTTACAAATCGAGCGGGTGTTGAAATTTAGGTTGCCATTGATTTTTTGACTCCTTATAAACCGGAGCAAAGCTGACGTTTTTCAAGAAAAGGGAAACTCGATAACATATGGAAAATCAATTACGTTAGCTCAGTCAACAAATTGTAAGTTAACGAAAAAAAACAAAAATGACAAAAATGACAAAAATGACAAAAATGACAAAAATTACAAAAATGACAAAAATGACAAAAATGACAAAAATGACAAAAATGACAAAAATGACAAAAATGACAAAAATGACAAAAATGACAAAAATGACAAAAATGACAAAAATGACAAAAATGACAAAAATGACAAAAATGACAAAAATGACAAAAATGACAAAAATGACAAAAATGACAAAAATGACAAAAATGACAAAAATGACAAAAATGACAAAAATGACAAAAATGACAAAAATGACAAAAATGACAAAAATGACAAAAATGACAAAAATGACAAAAATGACAAAAATGACAAAAATGACAAAAATGACAAAAATGACAAAAATGGCAAAAATGACAAAAATGACAAAAATGACAAAAATGAATAAAATGACAAAAATAACAAAAATGACAAAAATGACAAAAATGACAAAAATGACAAAAATGACAAAAATGACAAAAATGACAAAAATGACAAAAATGACAAAAATGACAAAAATGACAAAAATGACAAAAATGACAAAAATGACAAAAATGACAAAAATGACAAAAATGACAAAAATGACAAAAATGACAAAAATGACAAAAATGACAAAAATGACAAAAATGACAAAAATGACAAAAATGACAAAAATGACAAAAATGACAAAAATGACAAAAATGACAAAAATGACAAAAATGACAAAAATGACAAAAATGACAAAAATGACAAAAATGACAAAAATGACAAAAATGACAAAAATGACAAACAAGACAAACATGACAAAAATGACAAAAATGACAAAAATGACAAAAATGACAAAAATGACAAAAATGACAAAAATGACAAAAATGACAAAAATGACAAAAATGACAAAAATGACAAAAATGACAAAAATGACAAAAATGACAAAAATGACAAAAATGACAAAAATGACAAAAATGACAAAAATGACAAAAATGACAAAAATGACAAAAATGACAAAAATGACAAAAATGACAAAAATGACAAAAATGACAAAAATGACAAAAATGACAAAAATGACAAAAATGACAAAAATGACAAAAATGGCAAAAATGACAAAAATGACAAAAATGACAAAAATGAATAAAATGACAAAAATGACAAAAGTCACAGAAATGACAAAAATTGAAATTGTTTTACAAATTAAAAAAACGCATTACTGCAAGAGGAAATGTTTTTTTTTTTTGGTGTTTCAAAGTTCTTCTTATGGTTTTTTTAATGCTTCAAACAAATTTAAATCTTGAAAAGTTCCATTAGTTACTTTTTCGGATTCAATTTTCTTTAATTCCTTCCCAATTTTATGAAACCCGCTCCATCGATTTAACCTTGAATTCAGCCCGAAAAAGTTCACCCGTTTTACATCAAACGGCAAAAATTGAACACAAATTATTTAATCCAACTTCAAAGTTTTTTTTTGTCTGTTGCTTCCCTCATCCATTTGCCCCCATTAAGTCTCGCTCTCGGCCGGCAAAGACATGAAGGGGGGCAACACGAATAAAAACCGTGACTTTATCGATACCTATAATTTCGGGTTCCGATCCTGATGAGGATGATGGCTCAAAAACTTTTGCCAATAATCCATCAATCAAAAATTACCGAAATAGGAATCAACTTTGTCCGTTTATCGTGATTATCTTTTTGATATTTGTTTTTTACTATTTTTCTGTTATGACTGGATCAGCTAAACTTTGTCTTGGATGTTCTTGTTTTATCCTCAATCCACCGAACTGACTGATTGACTGGCTTTTCCGAGTCGAACCTAACCGAAAATCGGTCGCTGCTCGCAGACGAAAGAACATCAAACAATTTTACCGATATTTAATCAATATTTTCCTCTCGAGAACCAATTACAGAAACGAACGATGGATGTTTGAAACACGGTGGATTCCGGGCAAAGTTTTATCATTAAAGTCGTGCAATCGTTGAAAGGAAATATGGAAACGAGGGGATGAACAGAGCAAAGCTAATTATAAATTCTATATTTGCTGGAAAATTATCTTTTTCCTCGAGTCGCTTCTTTTCTGAGAGGAAGTACGCGGGGGGGGGGGGGGCGGACGGTGGAAAACATGGGAGGGAAATTTTTGGAAAATTTATGTCCTCGGAGCAAACGAACGTGTTTATCGAAAGGATGAGAGGATCCTTGTCTGTTTAATTCCAACCAGCTGGCTTAATCTGAGGAAGCAAATCGAAGGAAGGAAAGGGTTGGCTCTGTGTTTCTTTTTTTTAACATCAGTGGAGGGAAAAGATAAAAGCAACAGCAGAAGCAGAAGCATTAATCCCGATGTCATTGATTTCTGATGGTGCCCCTCGATGCCTCTCGTTATCATCATCAGAGGTTGCCTTCCAAGGCAAGCATTGCCGAAAAAGAGGTGAAGAGTATGAGGAAAAAATTCCATCGGGACCCGGACGGAGGATGCAAATGCGGTGGGTTGCCTGCCAAAAGGCGCAACTTGGCCTCGATTGGGTGGGCGGATAAGAGCACACCGAAAAACTGAGGAAGGTAGAGGGTTAAAATTTCATTCACCCCTTTTTTCAACCTGCTGCTGATCAGCTTTTTTAAAATTTTCCTGTCTGTTTCGTTCTTGTCGTCTTCAAAAACGGTTCTTATTTGATGTATTCCTCCTGTACATAATATTTAATTTACGTTCGTTCGTTCGTTCCTTCTAACTAATCCCGTTCCATATGCAATCGGCAACACCACATCGGGGCGGAAAGGCAGCTCTCAGCGAAACAACAACACAACACAACTACACACTTTCGGTTCAATGAATTTGGGCCAGTGATGCCTGTTCGGGGATGTTTGGCGTGATTAGGTTGAAGGTTGGTGAAATAAGGTTTTGGTATAAACAGTTAAAAGAGATATGGAATCGAAAACTCTTGCAGAATATTGAGTGTTAATTTATTAATGATGATAGTATTTCTTAACATTCAAACTAGTTTTGATAATACCGTTTTCAGTTTAAAAACAATCATTATTATGGCTCATTTCAAGTAGAAAATCTCATTCAACAGTATACAACAACATTTCCGGCTGGCCCCTTTCGGAAAACCGACCAAGTCTCAAAAAGTCGATATTTTGTCAAAATTCCTTTTTCCGAGATAACACAAGATCTTGAAATTTTGTGTATTTTTAAATCATTTGTCGTAAAAATTAAAATTTCGGGTTTTTCCCCCGGTCCCGACTAAAATTGCATCACGGGAAAAACGCTGTAGAAAATAACCCATTGAATATTTCTTCATAAAACTTGGCGTAAAGATAGTTTGAAATGTCTTTTGACACTATTTTTTTTTTCAAATTGTCGATTTTTTAAAGTTGGAAAAATTGTGTCGACGATGCTCATTTATTTTGTACAAAATTCTAAGAAATCCAAAATTTTTCTCGGCATTTTGTAAAAAAAACTTGAAATCTTGCACAGTTAACGACGAGTTTTGATATCAAAGGTTTTCGGAGCTCTAAGTGTTGAAATGAAGAATAGATGAAGTCAAAATAGATGTTTAGTTAGTGATCATGAACACATACGGGTGTTGACAGTTTTAAATTGAATTGCTATACTTTTATCAGAGCGCTATGGAATAACTCTATGTATACTAAAAGGAACCCAAAAATGTTTTTTCATGCTTCTTAAATTTAAAATAATATTTCATTTGAGATATTTTTTTTTTCATTATGGCATCTTACTTATAATGATTTTAAGTGCCGGGAGTATGAGAAAATTAATCCTAAATATGATTTTCCTAACTTGTGATACTACGTGCAACTGTGATTAAATCTTTTCTTCTGGCTCAAAACTAACAATTTACATTTACTGATTACAGTTTTTGTCCCAACTTCAACATTTTGAACATTTTGAAATCGCCTTAACAATTGGTATATTTTTGTTAACTTTGTTAAATTTTGACGGCATTGGGAAATTGAGATAAACACAGAATTGTACGATGTATATCGTAAAACTGCCGTAAAAATGTTGAGCAGAAATCAGCTCCATTTTGTGGTCAACATGGAGTGGAAGTCTGCTCTACAAATGTTATGAACGATTCTCGTCATAACCTATTTGGCTGCCTTATACTTAGGTAAATCGATGGACTATCCGAAACTTTTGAATAAATTTCAGTTTTTCTTCAAATTCATACCGAAAAAATTTATGACCTCATAGAATCAGAACTTCAAACCCGACACAAATATTGTTGATTTCAGTTCTAAGACATTTCATTGCAATTGTAAGGAAGTGGTGACCAAAAATTAAATAACTGACTTGCCCAGGAAGCTGACCCTTAAACAACATTCAAAAGGTTGATTGTTCTTTCTTTACTCACAGATAAACCATACAAGTTTAAATTATTATAAATCTTTGGAAAGGTTACGTTATACATTTTTTAAGGGTATTCTGGACCAAGTTAATACCTTAATTGGGTAAAAAATTCTTAAACTAAAAATTCTTTGATGAATCTAGCTCAAGGTTGCCAAAATTTTTCCCGCACTTATCCAGGCGGACAAATTCAGGCTATTAGGTCAAAAACCCTGTCCAAATTCAGGAATTTGATTTCAAAATAAGTAACCCAAAATCGGGCAACTGTGCCGGACCGGACATTAACCAAATTAAATGTCAAATATTCGGACAATTCTCTCTCTATCTTTATTTCACCCTAAGCATCAGTTCAAATCACCTTCTGATGTTGTTCTAACTCAAACTCAAATTCGAAGTGGTGATATTATTCTGTAGCATACCTTCAGGCGCACTTGCCCAACCTGACAGCCAGCCAGCAAGAAGGAAAACAACTCAATGCACTTTTTGTGACAAAATCCCGTTAAGAGTACTTGCGTGCTCTTTTTGGGACTTAAGCCCCTTATATATAAATCACTTTAGCAAATTTCAAGTTCATCAATGAGTACATATAGTTAACTCAAGAGAATTGGGCAGTTGTTTCTCTTTGTCAGCCAATATGTAAATTTCAAAGCCTTCATCTAAGAAAATATGTGACTTTTGGTTGCCTGGGTTGTTTCAGCAAAAATGAAACATTTCTGGTTTTCCCACCACTTCAAGTCGTTTGATTTTTTATCTGAAAGGTTTATTTAGCTACCAGAAGGGAGATAGGAATGGGGAAGGGGGCTAGCTTACAATTTTACAATCTCACGAATGAAGCTAATGGAAGCGAATTTGGCATGGGAGGATATTTGGATACGAGAAATATTAGTACGATAGTTTGAAACCCATCCCTCTTTCCAGTGCGGAAAAAGGGTGGAAAAGAGGGGGGATGAAAACATGAGAACTGATAAAGCAAAGAAACCAAACTTGGCATGGTAGGGTATTTGGATATTTGGGTATTGTGTTTCGATGATTATTTGGTACCCTCCTCGCCATTTCCATGAGAAGATAGAAATGGGAGGAGGGGCTTTTCATATACCGTCAACTGGGGCAACATGCAACAATTTTCAACTTCAATGGCTTCTAAAATCTTAATGCTTAAAGATAATCATACCTCTTGTACATCAAAAGTTTTAAGGTAGATGGGTCACCAAACTGACGTAGTCAGAAAAATTATTGGTTTCACCAGTTATTTTTAAATTTACAAAAACATGCGATTTTCACCCTACTAAGAAAAAGGGGTAAGTTGCAACAAACTCTGTAATTTATGAAAAATCAAATGAAAACAATTGAAAATTCACACTTTTTGATACATTGGTGATGTCATAACGCATAAAGCACCAATTGCAGTAAATTTTGGTTTTGTTCGAATTAAATTTTTAATTTTTTCTGACAAAAATGTTTTTAAGAAAAAAGTGTTAATCTTCTGCATACATTTTGGGGTAAAAAATACTACAAAATATACTATTAGCTCAAATCATGAAAATAAATCTAGGAATGGATGAAATTCTAATGTTAACTAACGCATAATGCAAAACAATCATATCCCAGCATATGGAAACGCGATTTATGAGATTTAGTTCCAATTTGCATTTTGTTGCATTTTACCCCAGACGGGTCACTGAATTATAAAAATATTTATTTAAAAAAATTGAGTGATTGTTTGAAAAATATTTCCACATGATCAATGTTGGTATAGTATGAGGAAACCAGTATAAAGTTTGTAGGTGATAATATCAAGCCAATCCGTCATACTGGGTAAAGTTTTTTACGGCGTCGAAAAATGTTAAAAATTGTACATTCATTGTTCGATTTTTCAAATTTTATATGAATTTTTCAAATTCAAGAAACTATGTCATCATCATTTTGTAATCATTAAAAGATAACTTTTTCTCATTACATTAAATTAAAAATTGAATCTGTGTGGTGTTATATAAATGTTGCATTCAACCCCGCTGTTGCATGATGCCCCGTTTGACGGTACTTTTTGACTTCTCGAGAAATAATAGAGCAAATGGAACCAAATTTAGCATGGAAGGGTATTTGAGTACGAGGAATGTATTTATAATGGTTTGGTATCCTTCGCGCTTTTAATAAGGAGATGGGATGAGGAGAAGGGGGCTCTCTTAAAATGTTCTGCAAAACTCGAGAATTATCAAGCAAATGTAAAGAAATTTGACATGGAAAGGTATTTGGATACGAGAAATGTTTCTCTGATAGTTTGAGATCCCTCGCTCTTTTCAATGTGAAGATAGGAAGGAAAGAAGGGAGTCAAATAGTTTTTTTCCGCATAACTAGAGAACTGATAAAGCTAAGGGAACCAAATTTGGCATGGAAGGATATCTGGATACGAGAAATATTTTCATAATTATTTGGTACCCTCCACGGCTTCCCCTTGAGAAGATAGAGAGGGGGAAGGGGCTTTCATACAGTTTTGCATATCGTGAAAAATGATAAAGCAAATGGAACCAAATTTTACATTGGAGGGTTTTTGAAACTTTGACACGTAAACAATTTTTTTGAACATCCTATCATATCAAGCAATTAGATTTGAATTTAGTTTGGGAGGATATGTGGGTACGAGAAATGATTCCATAATTATTCCAGTGGAGAGATAAGGCGGATGAGAGGGGCTGTCATACAATTTTTTTTGAACAAAACTTAAAAACTTATCTAGGAATTTGGTATGGGAAGAAATTGAGTAAACAAGCGAAGAAATAAAATAATTTCCCTCCTTGCAGTGCGTTTATGTGAAAGAAGAAGGGGCGGAGTTTCCAAATAATATTTTGGCATAACTCGAGAACTAACATCGCAAATGAAACCAAATTTGAAAGGGGAAGGTATTTAGAAAACAGATTTTTTTTTCAGGGGGAATTTAAAATGGAAACGGGAGAAAGCTCCTGTACTAATTTTTTTGTACGACTTTTCCAGAACAAGGAGAAGTATTTCTATGTTATTCAATTCCACTCCGTTCTTCCAGTAGATGGGAAGAGCAAGGAGGGCTCCTAGCATAACTCCTAAACTTACCAAGAAAATGGCCATATGTGGAACATTACGTCCTAGGTTTGCGAAACATTTTTCCGAGGTAGTTCGGAACCTCCCTCTATAACAGAAGACTAAATTTCAAATTTAAAGCAATTGTTGTATTTTATCTTTGAACTGCATTTTGAAACTCAAATTCCATCTGAACGACGTGATTTCAATTAAAATCATCTACAAATTAAAAAAATTACACAATGTTCAATAATGTCATTACTTTCAGTTATTTTCCAAGGTGTAGCAAAGCACATCAGGTCAGCTAGTTTTTATTTAAAAAAAATAAGTATGACTTCAAACGGTGTCATGGACTTAAAAAGTACTAAAAACTAATTAAAACTCCTTTTGCTTCTGAATTTATGTACCACATTTGAATATTTATATATTTAGGAACTAATGGGTCAAAAAAGTTTTGAAATCTAGATCGGACCAATAGGAAAAGATCATATTTACTTATCGAAGAATCTTGCAGTTCATGGTGATGCTAATAAAATTAACATAGGCACGTCTAACAATTCTACGTGTTCAATACATGAACGAAATAGTATATCCCGATACAGTCCAAACGGCTTAATCAATAATAATTATCTATTATCGTTTATTTCACCATTCTTTTTCTTGATGTTTACACTCAGTCAATGAATTTTGTTTTAAATATTTTCGATCCACAAGTTGGCAGAAGAAATAGGATGGACTAATGTCCAGTCTTATGTGAGTCTTTTGAATAAAAAATACTTTTTTCTAGTTAAGATTTTAGATGATGAAAAAGTCTCCGAAGAAATTTTTCCAGACGAAAAAAGTGAACTCAAACTGGTCAGAAATCCGGTTGAAAAATGTTATCACTGGATTATTTTGATGTCTTGAACAACTCTGGAAAGTTTTAAATGAATAAAACATTAAATTAATGACATCAGATATTGTTTAAAAATCGAATATGTTAATAACTTCAAAAGATAAATTTTTAATTGAAAGTCCTCCAAGAAAAATGAAAACAACATGAAGGCTCATATGAACGCAGTAAAAGAGAAATCAAAAACAGCCTGATTCAAATTAAGGAAATGAACTTTGTCAGGTTCCCAAATCGCTAAAAATTGTATAAAGAAACAGTGAAATACCAACGTCTAGAAGAAAATACATTCAAATTGTAAAAAAAAAACCTAAAAATAATCCATTTTCAAAGCTATGAATGACAACATAATTTGAAGAAAAAAAAAGGTGAAAACATGAAGAAAACTTTTTTATCTCAAAAGGAATAGCTGCACAAGTTTGATTGATTATTCCAATTATTTTTTAATTATTTACAAATAATTTTTTTAAGGTATTTTACTTATAAAGTTTTTATATGCCGGAAGTATTTCAATTGATTTAATAAGTAATAATGGGAAATCACATTTTTCTAACATTTTGATATTATTTCAGGGAATATGTAAACGTTTCAATTAAAAGATAACACAGGAAAATGTTATTTTTCTGCCTACGTGTCAACAATTTTTTTTAACATTTTGGTGTCCTAGCTCTAAAAATTTGTCAGATATTGACTATCACCTGAAGTTTTGGTGATATGAAGTGTGGAAATTTTTAAATTGGCCATTTGTGGGTAAAATCGATCTTTGATGACTGATAATCTTAAAACAATCATGAAAACTTTTAAATATATTTACTATCTTTTTTCCAATGATGGATTCAGATCTTGCCTAGAAATTTTTGTCTCAGGGATTTTAAGCATTTAAAAAAAAATCTCCAATGCTTATAAATTCCAATAGATAAGATTGCAACTTGTTCTGAAATCATTCAAGAAAGTCACTCACTGAGTAACTATTAGATATTAAAATTTTAACGCATTTTACAACTTTGATGAAAACTGCGAAACAATTCGGCTAATGGTTTTAGAAATATTATAGATTCAATTTGGTGTAAATTTTTTTTTTTAAATTTCATTCCAATTCCCGTTTTCCGCATATTTTAAAAAAAAACTAACAAAATGGAAACTCCAATAACCTAATACTCAAAAGTCTAAATTACTCACGGTCTGCGAGAAAGTTGATCGATTAGTTAATAAAAGGTTTCCACAAGCTATTCAGCACGTATCCGGGCCGGCCAAACCCTGGCTATTTTAACTTAAAACCTGGCAATATTCGAGAATTTGATTTCAAAATTATCGACAAAAAATCCAGGCAATATTCGGGAAATTTTTTATTTCATCAAATCCCATCAGCAGATTCTTATTCGTATATCAGGCTCCCAGAAAACTTTTCATGATTATTTATTTAAATAGCTCGAAAAAATTCTTTTTGGACGCAGGGACAAACAAATTGTCAACACAAGTTCGATTTCGGCGAATAAAGTGAATGAATCCGCGAAAAATCCTGACTCTTTTGAATTAAATCCAGACCGGGCTTTTCCATTATTTTGTATTTTATATCCAGGCAAACCCGGATGGGCATCCTGACAAGCGTAAGTTTAAATCATTATATTGAAAATATAAAGAACGTTCCATAGCGCACAAATTTATTTAATGAATATTTACCTATTTTCACAAATCATTTCAAAAACATTAGCTTGTAAGATCCAAACTACTTGAATATTTGCAAGCAACAAGATTATTTTTTAACAATTTCTGAATGTTGAAAAAAAACCCGTATCTTAAAAATCCAAATCAAAAATTTTAAATTCTGAACAAACATTCCAAGAATGATTTGATTCATCGAGTCGAGAAATTCAGTTCATCTGCCAACCCAATCGTTGCAACAAAGGCCAGGATCGAACGTTATTCGACTATCCATCAGAAGCAATGGGACTTCATCAACAGCAGCAACACCAACATCAGCAGCAGCAGAATAAACGACATCAACAACACCGGGAGACATAATTAAGTCCTTTTCATTCCGAAGGAATCGTCCTCGCCGCCGTCGTCGACGATCGTTAGATTCGTCTTGCCAAAATTTTTGACTGAACGCCAGCCGAGATGGTGGAGTTTGGGGGATAAAACTGCCAAAAATCCTGATGGCACACCAGAGACGGAACCCGTCTCTTCCTCATCCTTTCGCTTCGATTGTTGAGGTTGAGTATCTTCAAGTGGATTCCAACTCTTTCAACGTCGACGACGAACGTCGAAAAATCAGCTATACTATTTTTGAGTTACGTGAGTCGGTAGTCGGGCGGAAAACGCAAATAAATACACAACAATGGTAAGAGATACATCTTTCTTTCTCAAAGGGTGGTGCTGCCATTTGAATCCGTTCGAATTTGGGACCCGGTATGGAAAGGGGGGATGATTCGTCGTCCTGCCGAGTCGATAAATATACAAATACAAACGAGGAACACCCGCATCGCATCATCTTCTGTTCGGGTGCCAGCAGAAAAATGAAAAATTTCCAAATTCACCAATATATTCATTCCATCATCGTTCTAGTTTTGTATGTTTTCTGTTTTTCCGTATTGTAAATTCGAGGTTGCTACAGGAAAGGGGGGATGATTTGATGAAGTAACCGGAGGGAGGGAAATTTTCCGACGAATGACAGTTTGGTCCTCTTGGTTGTTTTTCGAATGGAAACAACACGACGAGGAATTATAAATCTAAATCCTAAATTAATGCCACACTGACTGACTGGATGGGTGGATGGAGGAGCTAAAATCAGTCGGGAAAGTGTGTGCAGTGAGGTGGAAATTGGTGTGTGCTTCCTATAGTTTTCCCTCCGACAACTGGGGCAGAGCTGAGGAAGGGTTGTTCGAATTTTGGAGGGAAAATCGGGAGACCTTCCATCACATGTATTGAACCTTGGTCTGGTCGTGTGGTGGCGGCTTTGAGTGATGTCAGAAAATCGTCCCACTTTCGCTCGGTCGGGATCGATTTGTTTGGGGTTGGGTTTTTGCTGTACGCAGTTAAGATACACATCTATTGGCATTGAATTAGCAAAGTTTGTCATGTGACAGCATGAGGTAGGGTGGCTTTTGGATGGGGGATTTGGAAAACCAGAAAGCTTCTGTAATTGAATAGGACTGTTTGCTTTGAGAGATAAGAGAACGGAGAAAGAAAACAATTTGACAAATAAACACTAGCTTTTTTCAGCTAAGGACAATACTGCTATTTCACCAATTAAGTTCTTTTAATTTTTTATTTGAACCCGCAAATGAAATGAAAATCCTTTAATCATAAGATAACATAGATTATTTCAATCCTACAGCTTGAAAAATTAAAATATTACAGGTTTTTTATATACAGGCTCGGATTTATGATAGGTGTTTTTTTTTTAAAAAAAATGCCATTTTTCATGTAATGTGACATTCTTGCGTAGAAACATCAACATTGAGACAAACACCTTGTTCACAATTTTGCAAATGTTCAGAACAAAGTAGAATATTTTTTTGCGTATTCATTCGAATCTGTTTACACTTGAAGAGGCAGTTTCCAATAAAAAAAAGTGAAAATGACCCAAAAGTCACATGGGACACTTTTGAACGGCAGTTTATGTATACCCACATTTCTTGAAAATTCTGACATAAACATCACACTAGGTTACGATAATTTTAGTTTCTGAGCGTTAAATTGAAATTCTTTTTTTAATTCGGCATATGTTATTTTTTAATTTTTTTTTTTACACATAAGATTTCCAAAACTCTCCCGCACGTGACCGGACCGGCAAACTCCGGGCTACCTAAAAATCTGGCAAAACCCTGGCAAAGAATTTCAAAATTTTTAGCCCATAAGCCGGGCAATACAATAAAATAAATTCAGTCAAAACCAAAAAATCTTGTTTCAAAAAATCACGATAAAACCCTTTTTAATTTATGTTTTTTTCATCGGAACACATCAGCAATTTATATTCAAGTTTTTAATATCCAAAAACCATTTAAGATTTTTTTAAATTGACAAAAAAATGAACTCAATTTAAGTATGGGTTCAATTTTGAAAAAAAAAAAATGAATCAATCCGTGCAAAATCTGAAAAATGTTAACGGAATCCGGGCAACTGGGTCGGAGCTGACTTTCCTCAAGTTTTCAATAAATTATCCGGGCAAGTCCGGGTACAACAAGGAATATTTAAAAAGTTATTTCAATATTTTTTGTGGATTTTTTTTAATTTTTACATGTTTTGAACTCGTTGCATTTGTGAAGTTCATAATTTTCGGATTTAATAGATTTTTTTGGATTTTGATGAAAAAAAAAGCCTCAACTCTTTATTTCTTTTGTTCAGAATTTTTTGATCGTGTGTTACATAATAGCAATTTGCATTTTTTTTTTGCAATTTGTTTAAATTTAGCCAAATTCTGGTTTCTCAATTAAAGAGACTTATGCTTTCTTCAAATTTTGGTCATGTTATGAAATTTTTGTCAATTGAGGGATTTTTTCGATTTTGACATTTCTTGGATTTTTGGTGATAATTGGAATTGTTGGTTTCTCTAAACTTAGCTAGAAAAATTGATATTATCAAACAGCCTTTTTTAATCAAATAAAGTTGGAAGCATTTAGCCTTTCACTTGAATTTAAATTAACATCATAATTCAATTATAAGCGGAACCATCTTTGAAAAATTGATTTAAATGCAACAGTTTAAGGATTGTGATTATTTCCAATCATCAAAAATTAAAACCGAATAGGAAATCAGATGAACAACTTCGGTTTCACTTTGATAAATCGACGACAACGTTCGAAAACGATTTGATCAGCAGCTCGCCGCCATTAGAAACATATACCAAACATCGTTTGCCATAAATCAGCTTCTCACCTTCACCAAATCACAAACATTCCATCGGCGACACACTCACTCTCGTCAAGGTGTGGTTGGGGGATCAATTTGTAAGAGCAACACTTTTGCCCCGGATATCAGTCTGTCGAACACAAACAGCTTGAGCGTCAGAAGCTGCCGATGCCATGCGGTCTTATCCACACCCCCGCAACGCAACAAAATTGATCCATTCATCTCTACTCGCGTTAAGCATTCGCTTATCACCACGGAGACATCTCCGGGGCGTTTCTCCTGTGAAACACTCTTCTGGAGTTTGTGTAAATGTGGATTCACGATAGAAAGACCTACTTTTTATTTCCACGCTTTCAGAGTGCTGCCGTGTAATCCCATCGATTGCTTGCAGCAATTCAGGCGTACTTACACAGTCACCAGAGGATCAAAACCGGAAACAATAGCAGCTTCCGTTACTGTTCCGCAGTTCCTCCTCGAATGCGGCAACAGCACCGCTTTCGGGATAAACGGAAGAAAAACTCCCGAAAAACACGAGAATTAAATGTACCGAATGATTGGATAATTTGATTGGAATTATTTATGTTAAGCAAGGAAGATGTCTTTGGGTGGTGAAACGAAAAAGAGAGGAATTGTATGTTTGTCTTACGAATTCAGGCTCTCGAAAAGCGAAAAAATGTGAAACGTTCCGGTGGGGATGATTCGGAAATCCCAGGCCCAGCCCAGCATCGTGAAAAAGTGTCTCGATGGGACAGACAATGCGCTGCTTCCACTCTCTCTTTTGGAATATTCGAAACGCAGCCGAGAGCTGATACAATGAATAATTACGGAAAGGATATTAATTTGATTTATCTCTTACGTCATGTTTCATTAAACACTTCAGTGGAGCTCCGAAGGCGTCGTCGTCGTCGGAATGACGGCGGAAGTTGAAGCAGCTTGGAGCTGCTTCCTTCAGAAATCTAGGATCAACCAAGAAGTGGCAAGGAGCAGTGAGATTTGTTTCCTATTGCTGTTGGCTTGAATTTTTGTTACAATTGAATTAATTTTTGCGTACCACGGACTGACTGCTTCTGACTTCAAGGTTGCTGTATCATTTTGTAAAAAGTCGGACAGAATGCAACGGCAATGCTGCATGGAAACATTCTGTTAAATCGCTTCCTAGCTTCGATGAAAGCGAGCAGAGGAACGACTTTCGAATGATATTTGTTGGATGAAAGTTTTAAAATTCTGTACATTTTATCGAGACTGCTGCGGTTTCAGAAATATTCTTGAAAAGATATTAAAAATGTTTCCATATCTCCTACCTAACGTGTCAGTTAATTCTGAATTAATGAGAAATTTAAAACGGAAGTATTGCAAATATGAGTAACGGAAATTTGAAAAGAACGTAACAATTCAAAGCTAAAAACGATAATCAATATAATTTTAAAAAATTTTTGACGCCTCTTCCAAATACCAAAAAAAAATTGTCAAAATTGTCAAAATTGTCAAAATTGTCAAAATTGTCAAATTTGTCAAAATTGTCAAAATTGTCAAAATTGTCAAAATTGTCAAAATTGTCAAAATTGTCAAAATTGTCAAAATTGTCAAAATTGTCAAAATTGTCAAAATTGTCAAAATTGTCAAAATTGTCAAAATTGTCAAAATTGTCAAAATTGTCAAAATTGTCAAAATTGTCAAAATTGTCAAAATTGTCAAAATTGTCAAAATTGTCAAAATTGTCAAAATTGTCAAAATTGTCAAAATTGTCAAAATTGTCAAAATTGTCAAAATTGTCAAAATTGTCAAAATTGTCAAAATTGTCAAAATTGTCAAAATTGTAAAAATTGTCAAAATTGTCAAAATTGTCAAAATTGTCAAAATTGTCAAAATTGTCAAAATTGTCAAAATTGTCAAAATTGTCAAAATTGTCAAAATTGTCAAAATTGTCAAAATTGTCAAAATTGTCAAAATTGTCAAAATTGTCAAAATTGTCAAAATTGTCAAAATTGTCAAAATTGTCAAAATTGTCAAAATTGTCAAAATTGTCAAAATTGTCAAAATTGTCAAAATTGTCAAAATTGTCAAAATTGTCAAAATTGTCAAAATTGTCAAAATTGTCAAAATTGTCGAAATAGTCGAAATTGTCAAAATTGTCAAAATTGTCAAAATTGTCAAAATTGTCAAAATTGTCAAAATTGTCAAAATTGTCAAAATTGTCAAAGGTATCAGGTATCAGGTATCAGAATAAGGGTAGGCTTAATAGCGGCACGTTATCCAAACATACGGGAAAATTGTGCCTAGCCTTTTTTTTATCCAAGATTTCATCATTTACCTGAGAAACCTGAAAAACCTATAAAAGGAAGAAATAAATTCAATCTATTTAAGATGGCATAAAGCCTTTCCACTAGGGATTATTAGCATTATAGCTCTTTTCTACATTCGGTAAGGAATGATAGAATGTTTTTTAAGTTTAATTTCTTAAACTCAGATTCGCTTAAAGCGTAAGATCCCAGAGTACGAAAACGTAGTCTGGCAAATGAGGGACAGTTACATATAAGATGGAAGGGATCTTCCAAATCTAATTCACAACTAACACATACTGGAGATTCAGCACGCTGAATGTTGTGCATGTGATAGTTGAGTTTACAATGACCGGAGAGTGCTCTGATCAAGATGCTGCAATGAGATTTATTTAAAGTTAATAAGTAACTCGATATGATTGGAGATGGTTTTTCTAAAAATAATTTAGTTTGACGACAAGTGTCCAACTCTTCCCAGTATCGTTCATGCTGGTTAGAGGACCAAGTTTGAATTTGGTTTCTGAACCAACATGGTGATATTGGGACAGCCGGCTCTGGTCCGTAAAATTCCTTTTCCGACCCAGCTCTAGCGAGTTCGTCGGCGCATTCGTTTCCAAAAATTCCCTTATGTCCGGGTACCCATAGAAGGTTTAATCCATTGCCTTCAGCAAGTTCTTCGATTGCTTTCCGGCATGCGATTACCAGTTTTGATCTAGAACTGGAAGCACTGAGTGATTCGATAGCTGCTTGGCTATCTGAACAGAAATAAATTGTTCTGAACATAATCTTCTTTTGAAGTGCAATTTGCACTCCATACATAATAGCATATAGCTCAGCCTGAAAGACTGTACAATATTTTCCTAGAGGTTGAGCATATTCTATGTTCAACTCGTGACAGTAAATTCCTGCACCTGCACGGCCGTTTGATAATGAACCGTCAGTATAGAATACAATATGAGAGGACATTTGGTCCTCTACGAAACCTGATAACCATTCTTGAGGAGAAGGAAATTTGACTTTAAACCCCATGTAGGGAAAGCTACTCGAGAGTGTTAAATCGTTTGGCGCTAGATTAAACTTGTTTAATCTAACTAATTCAGGCCACACATTTGTATGACTCGATGATCTTTCGATATTTCCTGACAGCCAGAGACCAACTGCCTGTAGACGAAAAGCACATGAGAAGGCTTCCTGTTTTAGGAACAAGTGTAGAGGTTTGATAGAAAACAGAGCCTCTAGTGCTGCAGTAGGAGTTGTAGTGAACGATCCGGACATCCCCAAAAGACACATTCTTTGAAGGTGATTTAGTTTAGTCCGAACTGTTGCAACTTCTCCTTTCTGCCACCACACTAGACACCCATAGGCCAGAATTGGTCTTACTATTGTGGAGTAAATCCATTGAATATGTTTGGGTTTGAGTCCCCAGTTTTTCCCGATTGCACGTCGGCATTGTCCGAAGGCCATGCATGCTTTTTTGATTCTGAATTCGATGTGATCAGACCAGTTTAATTTGGAGTCAAGAATGACACCCAAATATTTAACTTGATTAGACACGGTGATTTCGGAACCATAAAACAGCAGAGGGCGCACCCCGCGGGTGATACGTTTTTTAGTAAATAAAACAATATTAGTTTTTAGAGGATTAACTGAAAGTTCTACATGAGAACACCATCGTTCAACAGAGCGCAGAGCTTGTTGCATTATATCAAATAATGTGCTTATGCACAAACCTCTTACCAGCAGAAGATAATCATCTGCGAATCCATAGGTTGGTATTCCACGGTCATTGAGTTTTCTCAACAAGCCGTCTGCAACTAGGTTCCACAAAAGAGGTGATAGTACACCTCCCTGTGGGCAACCACGTGTGCTAACTTTTGTAATTGAAGCCTGTCTTAAAGACGAATGAAGATTTCTGTTACTTAGCATTGCGCTAATCCAGTTAGTTATAACACTAGGCACTCCATGAAGTAGTGCCGCATCCATTATTGATGTAAACGAGACATTATCAAATGCTCCTTCTATGTCTAGAAATGCTCCTAGACATGATTCTTTCTGTGAAAAACTATTTTCAATATTATGTACTACGTTGTGCAGAAGAGTTAATGTTGATTTTCCTGTTTGGTATGCATGTTGTGTCGCATTAAGCGGATGTTGGACAAGGCATTCTTGCCTGGTATTATGGTCAATTAAACGTTCAAGTGCTTTTAATAGAAATGAACTGAGACTAATAGGACGAAAGCTTTTGGCTTCGTCGTATGATGATCGTCCCCCTTTAGGGACCAAACAAAATTGTCAAAATTGTCAAAATCTTCAAAATTGTCAAAATTGTCAAAATTGTCAAAATTGTCAAAATTGTCAAAATTGTCAAAATTGTCAAAATTGTCAAAATTGTAAAAATTGTCAAAATTGTCAAAATTGTCAAAATTGTCAAAATTGTCAAAATTGTCAAAATTGTCAAAATTGTCAAAATTGTCAAAATTGTCAAAATTGTCAAAATTGTCAAAATTGTAAAAAATTGTCAAAATTGTCAAAATTGTCAAAATTGTCAAAATTGTCAAAATTGTCAAAATTGTCAAAATTGTCAAAATTGTCAAAATTGTCAAAATTGTCAAAATTGTCAAAATTGTTAAATTGTCAAAATTGTCAAAATCTTCAAAATTGTCAAAATTGTCAAAATTGTCAAAATTGTCAAAATTGTCAAAATTGTCAAAATTGTCAAAATTGTCAAAATTGTCAAAATTGTCAAAATTGTCAAAATTGTCAAAATTGTCAAAATTGTCAAAATTGTCAAAATTGTCAAAATTGTAAAAAATTGTCAAAATTGTCAAAATTGTCAAAATTGTCAAAATTGTCAAAATTGTCAAAATTGTCAAAATTGTCAAAATTGTCAAAATTGTCAAAATTGTCAAAATTGTTAAATTGTCAAAATTGTCAAAATTGTCAAAATTGTCAAAATTGTCAAAATTGTCAAAATTGTCAAAATTGTCAAAATTGTCAAAATTGTCAAAATTGTCAAAATTGTCAAAATTGTCAAAATTGTCAAAATTGTGAAAATTGTGAAAATTGTCAAAATTGTCAAAATTGTCAAAATTGTCAAAATTGTCAAAATTTTCAAAATTGTCAAATTTGTCAAAATTGTCAAAATTGTCAAAATTGTCAAAATTGTCAAAATTGTCAAAATTGTCAAAATTGTCAAAATTGTCAAAATTGTCAAAATTGTCAAAATTGTCAAAATTGTCAAAATTGTCAAAATTGTCAAAATTGTCAAAATTGTCAAAATTGTCAAAATTGTCAAAATTGTCAAAATTGTCAAAATTGTCAAAATTGTCAAAATTGTCAAAATTGTCAAAATTGTCAAAATTGTCAAAATTGTCAAAATTGTCAAAATTGTCAAAATTGTCAAAATTGTCAAAATTGTCAAAATTGTCAAAATTGTCAAAATTGTCAAAATTGTCAAAATTGTCAAAATTGTCAAAATTGTCAAAATTGTCAAAATTGTCAAAATTGTCAAAATTGTCAAAATTGTCAAAATTGTCAAAATTGTCAAAATTGTCAAAATTGTCAAAATTGTCAAAATTGTCAAAATTGTCAAAATTGTCAAAATTGTCAAAATTGTCAAAATTGTCAAAATTGTCAAAATTGTCGAAATTGTCAAAATTGTCAAAATTGTCAAAATTGTCAAAATTGTCAAAATTGTCAAAATTGTCAAAATTGTCAAAATTGTCAAAATTGTCAAAATTGTCAAAATTGTCAAAATTGTCAAAATTGTCAAAATTGTCAAAATTGTCAAAATTGTCAAAATTGTCAAAATTGTCAAAATTGTCAAAATCTTCAAAATTGTCAAAATTGTCAAAATTGTCAAAATTGTCAAAATTGTCAAAATTGTCAAAATTGTCAAAATTGTCAAAATTGTCAAAATTGTCAAAATTGTCAAAATTGTCAAAATTGTCAAAATTGTCAAAATTGTCAAAATTGTCGAAATTGTCAAAATTGTCAAAATTGTCAAAATTGTCAAAATTGTCAAAATTGTCAAAATTGTCAAAATTGTCAAAATTGTCAAAATTGTCAAAATTGTCAAATTTGTCAAAATTGTCAAAATTGTCAAAATTGTCAAAATTGTCCAAATTGTCAAAATTGTCAAAATTGTCAAAATTGTCAGAATTGTCCAAATTGTCAAAATTGTCCAAATTGTCAAAATTGTCAAAATTGTCAAATTTTTAAAAAGGCAAAATTGTCAAAATTGTCCAAATTGACAAAATTGTCAAAATTGACAAATTTGTCACAATTGACCAAATTGTCAAAATTGTTTTCTAAACTAGTATACATCAACATTTCCAAGAGCCTTCAAAAATTCAAATCCAACATGCGAAAGTCTTAAATTGCTAGAAGCTCAAAAGATATCGTAGATAAAAGTTTCCATTAATTTTTTTTTTTTTAAACTTTTGTGTAGATAAACAAATCAAACTAACATAAAAACTAAAATAAAATACGATTTTTCACTTTTTTCATAAATAAATTGATGCAAATTTAATACTTTATGAAACGAAGGGTTAAAAGAGACTTGATCCTTTATTCAGAGTGCCCTGAGCTATGGCAAAAATCAAGCAATATCTATTGATAAAAGTTCAATTGATTTTTTTGACAAATAAGTTATTATTTTACAGTTTATAATTGTCCGACAAAAATAACTATGAATGTTTGTCTACTACCCTATTTTTATTGCATACTTAAAGGCGCATTTTTTTATTTTTTTTGTATAAAAGCTCTTTTTTAGTCCGTTTATCAGGAAGCTATTGAATAAATACTAAGCATTGGATACACATAAATAACTTCTAGCATAGCAATGATCAACATCCATTCATAAGAAAAAAAAATTTTTTTTGGATTCGAGGGATCAAGTGAACCCATACAACTTGGAAAAATTTTTCTTGAGAAAATTAGGAATTTGTTATTGCTTTAAAACTAGGGCTTTAAGAATTTCATATTTACTCTAACGACCAACGTATTGGAAATAAAAGATCTTCAAGTCACATTTTGTGAGATTTTTCAAACAAAGCTCCAAAACTCAAAAAAAGAATTATAATTGGTATGTTGACTTATTCTATTTGGCAATTTTATTAGAACATTTGATCTATGTAACTCATTTCAGTTTTGAGATATAGCTGAGGAATTACCAGTGATCAAGTATCCTCATTCTCCTCTAGCGTTAACACATTGCGGACCAAATTTCGCGTTTCTGAGATATACAATGTCGAAATTCGTTGTATCGGCTGTCCTTAACGTATTCAGAAACATCATGAAAATTTACAAATAATTTATAATAGAAAACCAAAATTTATGTCAAGTTTCAAATAAACAGAAAAAAGATAAGCATAATTCGAAAAAAAAACGTGACTCAACCAAGGTTAGCGAAAAAAAAACCCAATTCGCAACCAGTCGATGGCTGCAATCATTTCGTGACTAAGAGAAAACTTTTATCCCGTGGAACCATTAGCCGATCGAAGCAGATGGGCACACAGTTTTATTGCTTTATGGCTTTATGATTGACGATGATAATTGCTTGCTGGCTGGTTGTCGTCGTGATTGTCATTTCGTCGCCACTTGGCTAAGAAGTTGCCGTCGTCTTCGACAAGTCACAAAATCACCCCTTCTCGGCTAGCCCGGCCGGCCTCCAGCTTTGATTTCGTTTATCGAGTAAACATCGATAAATTATAATCGCGCTCTTGTTGGAAAATTCCCACTTCCATCATCATCGGAGTCATCCGATGTTATTTGGCTTTAAGGGGGAGCTTTGCGCCTTCGGAATGCAGCTAGGCAAACAGCAACTTTCCTATCTACAGTCTGGTGGTGGCGCCACGGACCGAGGTTTTAACGGCTTTGATACGATATGATGATGGAGGTAAATAAAGCTCGACAATTAGTCGATTATTGTCTTGTAACAGCTCTGTTACTGCTGTAAAAGAGGTGTTGAGTGTCTTGTGATTGTAGCAGTAGTAACAGTGTTGCGCTTATGATTTTTTCCTACTTTTATCGAAGTTTCTGTAGTTGTTTACGATTCAAAAGATTTGGTCCTTCGAGCCGGATTCATTGCAATTGACAATTATGTTCCTGTCCCTGTTGACTGCAACTCCAGAACTTCACTCACTCGAAGTTATCAAACTTTACATCCAGGAAATTGAAAATTAATTCATTTACCCCGCACTGTAAAGAACGTACCGGTTTTTATCACCAATCACAGCACGGTGTGACACCAATTTTCTTATCATCAAAAGCGACCGATTGGGCATTCGAAACGGGAGGAACCTATCGTCTCCGCGAGTGTGTGAGATGAGAAAAGGGGAAGCGACTAGGCGCGACTGAGACTGTTTCTGATTTATTGTTTGTTAATTTGTACCGCAATATCTTCTCGTGGCACCTTCAAGTCACAGCACCGCACACCAAATCTGTCACACGCAGCGTGCTTATTTGTCCACATGTGGAGGACGGTTCTTGGGAGTAGCTCCTCCTACCTACTGGCTACACGAGCAACGGGTTACTTGCTCCAATGCCAGTGTGGGTTCCCCCGTAAACGTCTTCCTTGCTTCTCGTCGTTTTCAAACCTTGGTTCTGTGATACGATGAGGTGATAAGATCGTCGTCGGTCGTCGATGACAAATGTACAATCAACGGAGCTATTAGCGTGGTCACAGGTGCGAGAAACGACAGCAAGCAGGAAAAAAAGATCCACCTACCTTACTTAATGTACATGTGGAAGACATCGTATCGCATCCGGAAAGGTTCGGTGCCAAGTCAACCCACCTGAACGTCGTCGTAATCAACCTTCGACGGAGTCAGTGAGCATGAGTATCACGCTCTTAAGATATTTACTTATTACTAATATGAATATCGTTTCACTTTTTTACGTTTTTCAATTTCTTTAAAACACTGATAAAAACTCATAATTTTTTTTTCATTATCTCTTTGCAGGTAAAATTAATAAGACGCTCTTCAACGGAAACCAGGAATTGGTAAAAACAATATTGCTTGAAATTCAAATCATTATCTACTTCTAATGGTAGAAAAACAGTAATGGATTATTTTTCGAAAATTATATCCAGAATACGAGAATTACGCGATTCTGTGGGATAAAATACTTAATAGTTTGAAACTTTCTGGTTAAAAACCTTGTTTGTGAACTTTCGTATTAAAGTTAGGTCTTTTTCTTCAATCCTTTCAACAGTTGAGTCAGAAGTAGCGGGAACAAATTGATTTCACGATATCTTTGATACGAATTTTTCGTTTTTATCCTCCTGTTCGGAGTAATATTCGTGGTTTTCTGTTCGTATTCGTTTTTCTGCAATTCCGTTATTTTTCAAAGTAGGCGTGTTTTCCGGATGTTTGGAAAGTATTCGAAGTTGAACAGAAATTTTGAGGATCTTTTGTTTTGGTGCATCTGATGATTTGAGGTCACAGGACTGATGTCCTGTTGAGTTGTTGAAGCTTCGAAACTAATTGTGTACTTCAAATGAGGAGCATGGTCCAATATTCGAAAGAATATGTATTTATTTAGTTAACGTTGATTAACAATTTTCACATGACTTCAATAGCAGACAAACCAGACATAAAAAGCCCCGAAGGAGGAGAACAAAAACACACGCAGCTGTTTGTTTTTCATTGAGAACGCATGTGATGAAAAACGTTTCATAAATAGATTCCAGCTACTTATGATTCAGACGTTATATTCTCCAAAAGCAAGCTTTAAGCTAATAATCAAATTTGAAGCTTTTTAATTGATTACTTATTTTTTATTTATCAGAATCTAGGCTTTACGAGGAAGAATGACCCTAACGGGTTAAACTCCTATGAAAAAAAGATTCAAGGCTTTAGCCTTTGATTCTAACTAGTTACAAACTATCCATGATAAAAACATCTTCAGGCTATTTTTGATTCGTTCTATGGGCAATGCAGTGGGCATATTCAGTTTGATTACATCAGCAGGTACGTTGTAAGGCGTCATCATTCTATAGATTGGTTCATTACGAGCGTAGTTCTACATTAGATTTGGTAGCTGAAACGGTCTCACGCTGCGCAAACTGTTACGTCCTTCGTGTGGATCAAGAAGAATGGTCAATTTGGTTTTCGGATGTACACGGATGAGCAATGTACGGTTTTTCATTATTTTAAAGAAAAGAGTGGCGAAAATGTTCAGCAAGCAGGTTTTGCTTCACTTTTCTTTGAAGTACGTAGTCAATATTCAATCTATAGCATCCATAGTAACTTTTTGTTGTCTGATCAAGATCTTTCAAACCGCATGTTGCTCATTCGTTTACATTCGGAAAACAAATTGATCATTAAGGCCAATTTTCAAATATTGTACTGATTATGTTCTGAAAACCATTTCTTTGTTTAATTTTTTTCCTCTCACGGTAGATTTTTTGGCCCCATGGTGATTTTTCTCATCTCGTCAAGATCTTTCGAACCGTGTATTGACATTCCACTATGCATGGGGTTTGAGGCGGCAAAAAGTCAAAAACTGAACTTTATTGGATCGCTTTTTTATTTTTACTTGTTAATAACTTAATATTTGACAGTTTTTCAACTTATTATCTTGAATACTGAACGCACCACAGACATCAGACTTAGAAAAATTGAAAAATTTATATGATGAAGAAAAAAATTTAAATCACATATATTTCTATGGAAAACATTTTTTTCTTAAAATCAAAGTATCATTTAAACCATTAAAAAAATTTACACATTCAAAAACTTTAAAGCCTTGCCAAAAAAAATCCCCGCATTTCCCCATACTCTTTTCACTATCAAGATTTGTTCTTGATAGTTTAAAGTCCTTAAAATGCAATGAAAGAGATTCCAGGTACCTTAAAGCACCGTTTTTTGAGTTATAGTCAATTGAAGCTGAAAATATCATGCAAATGGGTAGTTTCTACCCATTAATGAGTATAAATTCAACAAAGTTCATGTTGGTTTGTCCAAAAAAATTTTTCTCATGATCGACCAATCATTGCACACATTTTTCTCTCGAGTTTCATGAAATGTCTTGATGATATTTATTATTTAATGATCAATTAGTCCAAACCCTGGTTTTCAAAAGAAATAAAAAGTAGGGTCAAAAATAACACCAAGCATCCTACTTTATAAGTTGTATATACAAATTTTTGGATGAATATATTTTAAATTAGTTAAAATAGTAATTTTCATACAAAATTTTCATAAATTACAAAATAGTCCAAAACACCTATTCATACTTTTTGCCGCCTCATTGTATGGGATTGCCCCATAGTGTGTTCGTTAACACGAGAAATGCAAGTTTCATTTATTTTTGCCCAGTCAGTTTCCAAAAATACTTTTATAATGTCAAAAATATACCCCTATTCAACAGCTATTAACTTTTTTGCCGAACAAAACACGAAGTTATGGTTTTCGACAAAGTTTTCCAATCGAAAATTTCTTTTGTAGAGTTTATAAATTTGCTTAAAAATCATTTGCAAGCTCGGTGTTTAATTTTTCCGTGCAAACATACTTCAAATCTACTTATGTAAACGTTTAAAAAATTCTAAAAAAAAACCATGGATGTGTTTTGAACCAAAACAAAGAATTTTCGACCCCAGGATTTCAATAGTTCAAAAATCATCCCAAATCAATTCAGTCTACTGCCACACTACACTGCGGAATTCAGAAGTGCTTCAGATAAGATAAATAGAATCGTGTAAGTGTAAGGATTGTCTAGCTCGTTAAAAATCCTGCTCACCATACCGTAAATAGAATTCGATTTGGCTACGACTTTTTCAACGTGTTTCAAAAAGCTGAGTTCTTCATCTAACTTGACTCGTAGAACTTTCACAACGCATTTTCTAGCAAAAGGAATCACCAACATATTGTATAGTTATTTCCATACAAAGAAAAACCACTATTGACTAGTTTTAGAGGGCAAAACAGAGCGACAACAATAAATCGTTGTTTGGTTTTAAAAAATGATAATGCTGGTGCCTAACTCTAGGGGTAAAAAACTCAAAGAAATTTTTAAAAAATTCTTGATTTCAGCGACAGTTTAGACCCACAATTATCTATTTGTGCCATGAACGCGATTCGATTTTATGAACCTTTGCGTAGATGAATTGAACCAGTGCTCAAAAAAGTCAAATTTATTTATCACATTCCAAGCTGAATGAGACAAAAATGCTTTCTTCTCCATCTATTTATACTTAGGTTACCAGATTTTTTTTCAGCACGTATCCGGGACGGGCCTTTTTTACATTTTACTTGAGCAAAATCAATTAAGCTTACTTATCTTAACATATTTTTCCGACTGAAACTTGAATATCCGAGATTTAAATCCACATAATAAATCAATTTTTTGGAAATACGTACAAAACTTGAAAAATCTGTAGAATTTGTGAATATTACCAAAATTCTGTGTTCTGTGACACAGATTCTGTTATAAAAATTTGCTCAAAATTCTGTGAATTTACCTACAGATTTTCCTGCGATTTCGACAAACTTGCTCTTGAGTGGGGTGATAGGGACAGTAACTTAAAAGTTAATAACTCCTAAGCCGAAGAACATCAAAACATCAAAAATTGCTTAAATTAAGCTTTGATAATTTTTAACGTGAATCAGAACCAGATTCCAAGCTGAATGAGACAAAAATGCTTTCTTCTCCATCTATTTATACTTAGGTTACCAGATTTTTTTTTCAGCACGTATCCGGGACGAACAAATGTGGGCTATTTTATCTAAAAACCTGGCAAAATCCAGGCATTTGAATTCTTAATTTTTGGATGAAAATCTCGGCAATATAAGGAATAATTTGGTTGAAACAACAAAGTTCAAGAAAAAAAAACTTGAAACGGTTTTCTTCATAAAACTCATCAGCAAATTTTAATTCGTGTTTAAGATTCCAAAACCTTCCATGATAATTTAAAAAAAAATTGTTCGTAAAATTACATTCTGAACGTTTATATGAAATGAACTGTTTCTTTGTTTGATTTTGACAATAAAGTTTATAAAAATGGGCAAAAGCCCAAGCCAACCAGATTGAATCGGACTGTTCCCATATTTTCTATTAATTATCCGGGCAAGCTCAGATAAAACCGGGCAATCTGGTAAGCTTAATTTTGACAGACAGTGAAAAAATATGATTGTGAATTTTTTTTTTTATTCCAGCATTTGCTCCGCAGTTAGTCACTCAACAAAGTCGTGACACTATGTGAAAATGTGAATGGATTTCAAATGATTATTTTTTAAGTAAATGCTTAAGTAAATCACCTACATCCAAATTTTAGAATAGAACACAAACACTAAAAATTCTTTAATATTTCCTTCAACTATGATATAAAGCTATAAAACGTTCTGGAATGTCTTTAAGTTGCATGAAGTATGGCTCTCAGGCGATTCTTGAATAATCCTTACAAAAAAGCAGAATATTATCTAACCACTCCATGTATTTCTGAGTTCAAAGAGTGTTTTTTTTCTGCCTGGAACAAGTTTTCTTTCAAGTAGAAATATGCCAATGCTTCCAACAACAGCAAATAAACTGACCTTAGCACTTGGATGATTGATATTTTTTGGACGATCACGGTTATGAATGATCAGAGGAAATTAGCCTCAAAATAAAATGTAAACTGTGATTGAAAAATTATTTCACATAAATGCTAGCATGTCAAAAGTTTTGAACACTGACCTGACCTGACTCTACCACTACGCCACTAGTTTGATAATGGAAAACCTTAGAAGTTATTTTTATGTGATATTTGATTTTTGTTGAGATCATTAGAATCATGAGAAAGATTAACAGAAATTTTAGGAAAAAAATGTAGCATGGATTCGGTTCTGTTAGGGTTTGACTCGGATAGTATCGTAAAATGGAATGAATCTGGACAGTTTTCAGACTAGTATTATAGTATTTCTGTCCAATTCAGCTTTTTTAGCCTACGATTTACTTAAGGTGGTGTATTTTGTGGGCCTTAACAAAACTTAACCGAAAAAATTAAAAATAAGCAGTTAAGAATTTAACAATAAATTTTTAACAGTTGTTTTTGTTCACTTCATGAGCAGGGTAACCGAAAAAAAAACCTTGTTTTTGCGTAAAAAATCTGACTTTCTGTGATTTCACCCAAAAATTCAGTAATGGTTTGCGGTGAAAATATTTCCTTATGTTTCATTGAGAATTTATGAAAAGTTAGGCCTCTTTTTATGTTTAACTAGAGCAAAATCAATTAAGCTTACTAATCTTATCAATTTTTTCCAATCTAAACTTGGAAATCCGAGATTCAAATTGACATAATAAATCAACATTTTGGAAATACGTACAAAACTTGAAAGAATCTGTGAATATTATAAAAATTCTGTGTTCTGTGACACAGATTCTTGGATAAAAATTTGCTCAAAATTCTGTGAAATTGCAGATTTTCCTGTGATTTCGGCAAACTTGCTCATGAGTGGGGTGATGGGGACAATAACTAAAAAGTAAATAACTCCTAAGCCGAAGACATCAAAAATGGCATCAAAACATTAAAAATGGCTTAAATTAAGCTTTGATTATTTTTAACGTGAATCAGAGCGTTGATTTTCGATTTGTTGATATTTGTTTGCTTCGTTTTTAAAATCAGTGATCACTTTTCATTATTTGCGCTCATATTTTAAGAAATGTTACTGCAGGTGCCTAACTCCAGGGGCAACAATAGTCCAAGAAAATAAAAGCCAGGTTCTTGATTCACAGTGAAAGTCATAAGCATCTTATCTTTTGCCAATTTTTAAATCACAAGCTCTGTTTACTGTTATCTGCTATGATAAGATACACAAAACTCATTTGTGGATTCTTTTTTATTTTAGTTAAATTATTTTACTATCCCGGAAATTTCCATCGAATAAGGACTTTCCAAATTCACTCATAAACTTTCCTATAAAAATTTCTCAATTCCTAATTCAATGATTAGCGAAAACTTTCCGAAAATCTAGATTTAATTTTCGTTGATAATCCATCCCCATAGTGCACACTCAACTTCACTTATTAATAACCTACGTGGCACATGGCTGCTGTTAACCATGGTTATCCCCAGAAAATGGAGAAAAAAAAAACATCCTACTAAACACTCCATAAGTTTTTGCCTTATCAAAGTCAAACCACAAACGGACCAGCAAACTGCAGAACAAAAAATTAACTGATGTTGTGCATCAAGAAAAAAAGGACACACGTTTCAGCTGAATTGAGGCAATCTGCGTAACCAAGTGTTCAATTTAACGAATTGCAAAAAAAAAAACAACCAAAAGCTATCCAGAATAAATCAAAAGTCACCATCGTCTTGACGATGAAACTGAGCCGGAAAAAATGCCGCCTGTTCGGCGGAACGAAAAAAACGCAAAAGACCAGGCATCTTCTCGGAAAACAAACAGCCTCCACGCCGCCATGCGGCTTCGGAACGCGCGGGTAATTAAAATTATCACTTGACATCACATTATCACCATGTTGATGTGGCCGGTTTTATTTTTGCCATCGAACAGGACGATGACGATGGACAGCAAAACGTTGAGCTTGAATTACGGGGGGACGAATGATGATGAGGGGCAAAAACCGGACAAAGATCGTTCACGTACCTCCATCGGTGTATGTGTGTGCTCTTTTTTTTGCTTTGAGACATCAAATAGTGATCCGATCCGATCGCGTGGAGCTTGTCGATGGGTCATTTCGTTGACGGTTGACGACGTCAAGGTTTTGCTCGGACGCCATTTTGAAGTCAACATTGAGTCTCGAATGAGTTGACAGAAACAAGTTCGAGGTAAGGGGGGATGATTTGCCGTCCGTTCGGCGGGAGTAATTTAATAAGTGGATCGTAAAATTTCAATTAAATCTACTCGATCGAAGAGAGCAAAAAAGTAGACGACTCTAAAAGTAGTTTGAGCCTTAAATGGCGTTAAATTGTCGCTTCTCTTAAGTTGTTGCGGTAATTAACCAGATTGTGCGTAAATGAGCGGTGGTTGAGCGATTTTTTTTAATAACGAGGGGTCGTTCGAACATTATCTTCAATATCGAGGTAAAATGAAGGACATTACAGAAAAAAACAGGTTTAACCGTCATGACAAATGTTTACCGCCCTGGTCTTTTAATGACCAACGCCACAATCAGTCATGGTTGCATTACATTTTATAAAAATAATCAACATTCGTATAGCAATCTACATCATTCAAAGCAATACATTTAAAAAATTTACAAATGTTATCTTATTTTAATCGCCGCTGGGATATATTCTTATTTAATTTTTGGCATTTCGGCGAGTTGTGAAAATTCAAGGTAGAATATTTAGAAAGAACATGAAAGTATTATAGGTGGAAAGATCAAAGCTAGAGCGCTTTGGGTAGAAGAAATTGAACCGACCGGTCGGACACAATCTCATGTGTTCGACCCGTCCGTGTTTCAATGTGGGTAGGAATGCGATGGGTTTCTTCATCGCTTCCTATCAACATTGAAACGGCGCGCGGCAAAGAATCACGCAAGTAGTTCAAAAGCTGTTCACAAAACAAAAAGCCCTGCTCACATTTTCACCAACTATTCAATTTCTTCTACCCAAAGCGCTCTAGCTTTGATCTTTCCACCTATAATACTTTCATGTTCTTTCTAAATATTCTACCTTGAATTTTCACAACTCGCCGATATGCCAAAAATTAAATAAGAAAATTTACAAAAAAAAACAACCAGAGAAAAGTTATAAAAATTTTCAAAGTACCTACTTCTAACAATAAAGAATAACTTTTCAAACAAAATTGTCAAAATTGTCAAAATTGTCAAAATTGTCAAAATTGTCAAAATTGTCAAAATTGTCAAAATTGTCAAAATTGTCAAAATTGTCAAAATTGTCAAAATTGTCAAAATTGTCAAAATTGTCAAAATTGTCAAAATTGTCAAAATTGTCAAAATTGTCAAAATTGTCAAAATTGTCAAAATTGTCAAAATTGTCAAAAATGTCAAAATTGTCAAAATTGTCAAAAATGTCAAAATTGTCAAAATTGTCAAAATTGTCAAAATTGTCAAAATTGTCAAAATTGTCAAAATTGTCAAAATTGTCAAAATTTTCAAAATTGTCAAAATTGTCAAAATTGTCAAAATTGTCAAAATTGTCAAAATTGTCAAAATTGTCAAAATTGTCAAAATTGTCAAAATTGTCAAAATTGTCAAAATTGTCAAAATTGTCAAAATTGTCAAAATTGTCAAAATTGTCAAAATTGTCAAAATTGTCAAAATTGTCAAAATTGTCAAAATTGTCAAAATTGTCAAAATTGTCAAAATTGTCAAAATTGTCAAAATTGTCAAAATTGTCAAAATTATCAAAATTGTCAAAATTGTCAAAATTGTCAAAATTGTCAAAATTGTCAAAATTGTCAAAATTGTCAAAATTGTCAAAATTGTCAAAATTGTCAAAATTGTCAAAATTGTCAAAATTGTCAAAATTGTCAAAATTGTCAAAATTGTCAAAATTGTCAAAATTGTCAAAATTGTCAAAATTGTCAAAATTGTCAAAATTGTCAAAATTGTCAAAATTGTCAAAATTGTCAAAATTGTCAAAATTGTCAAAATTGTCAAAATTGTCAAAATTGTCAAAATTGTCAAAATTGTCAAAATTGTCAAAATTGTCAAAATTGTCAAAATTGTCAAAATTGTCAAAATTGTCAAAATTGTCAAAATTGTCAAAATTGTCAAAATTGACAAAATTGTCAAATTGTCAAAATTGTCAAAATTGTCAAAATTGTCAAAATTGTCAAAATTGTCAAAATTGTCAAAATTTTCAAAATTTTCAAAATTTTCAAAATTGTCAAATTGTCAAAATTGTCAAAATTGTCAAAATTGTCAAAATTGTCAAAATTGTCAAAATTGTCAAAATTGTCAAAATTGTCAAAATTGTCAAAATTTTCAAAATTTTCAAAATTTTCAAAATTGTCAAAATTGTCAAAATTGTCAAAATTGTCAAAATTGTCAAAATTGTCAAAATTGTCAAAATTGTCAAAATTGTCAAAATTGTCAAAATTGTCAAAATTGTCAAAATTGTCAAAATTGTCAAAATTGTCAAAATTGTCAAAATTGTCAAAATTGTCAAAATTGTCAAAATTGTCAAAATTGTCAAAATTGTCAAAATTGTCAAAATTGTCAAAATTGTCAAAATTGTCAAAATTGTCAAAATTGTCAAAATTGTCAAAATTGTCAAAATTGTCAAAATTGTCAAAATTGTTAAAAATTTCAAAATTGTCAAAATTGTCAAAATTGTCAAAATTGTCAAAATTGTCAAAATTGTCAAAATTGTCAAAATTGTCAAAATTGTCAAAATTGTCAAAATTGTCAAAATTGTCAAAATTGTCAAAATTGTCAAAATTGTCAAAATTGTCAAAATTGTCAAAATTGTCAAAATTGTCAAAATTGTCAAAATTGTCAAAATTGTCAAAATTGTCAAAATTGTCAAAATTGTCAAAATTGTCAAAATTGTCAAAATTGTCAAAATTGTCAAAATTGTCAAAATTGTCAAAATTGTCAAAATTGTCAAAATTGTCAAAATTGTCAAAATTGTCAAAATTGTCAAAATTGTCAAAATTGTCAAAATTGTCAAAATTGTCAAAATTGTCAAAATTGTCAAAATTGTCAAAATTGTCAAAATTGTCAAAATTGTCAAAATTGTCAAAATTGTCAAAATTGTCAAAATTGTCAAAATTGTCAAAATTGTCAAAATTGTCAAAATTAACAAAATTGTCAAAATTGTCAAAATTGTCAAAATTGTCAAAATTGTCAAAATTGTCAAAACTGTCAAAATTGTCAAAATTGTCAAAATTGTCAAAATTGTCAAAATTGTCAAAATTGTCAAAATTGTCAAAATTGTCAAAATTGTCAAAATTGTCAAAATTGTTAAAATTGTCAAAATTGTCAAAATTGTCAAAATTGTCAAAATTGTCAAAATTGTCAAAATTGTCAAAATTGTCAAAATTGTCAAAATTGTCAAAATTGTCAAAATTGTCAAAATTGTCAAAATTGTCAAAATTGTCAAATTTTCAAAATTTTCAAAATTGTCAAAATTGTCAAAATTGTGAAAATTGTCAAAATTGTCAAAATTGTCAAAATTGTCAAAATTGTCAAAATTGTCAAAATTGTCAAAATTGTCAAAATTGTCAAAATTGTCAAAATTGTCAAAATTGTCAAAATTGTCAAAATTGTCAAAATTGTCAAAATTGTCAAAATTGTCAAAATTGTCAAAATTGTCAAAATTGTCAAAATTTTCAAAATTTTCAAAATTGTCAAAATTGTCAAAATTGTCAAAATTGTCAAAATTGTCAAAATTGTCAAAATTGTCAAAATTGTCAAAATTGTCAAAATTGTCAAAATTGTCAAAATTGTCAAAATTGTCAAAATTGTCAAAATTGTCAAAATTGTCAAAATTGTCAAAATTGTCAAAATTGTCAAAATTGTCAAAATTGTCAAATTGTCAAAATTGTCAAAATTGTCAAAATTGTCAAAATTGTCAAAATTGTCAAAATTGTCAAAATTGTCAAAATTGTCAAAATTGTCAAAATTGTCAAAATTGTCAAAATTGTCAAAATTGTCAAAATTGTCAAAATTGTCAAAATTGTCAAAATTGTCAAAATTGTCAAAATTGTCAAAATTGTCAAAATTGTCAAAATTGTCAAAATTGTCAAAATTGTCAAAATTGTCAAAATTGTCAAAATTGTCAAAATTGTCAAAATTGTCAAAATTGTCAAAATTGTCAAAATTGTCAAAATTGTCAAAATTGTCAAAATTGTCAAAATTGTCAAAATTGTCAAAATTGTCAAAATTGTCAAAATTGTCAAAATTGTCAAAATTGTCAAAATTGTCAAAATTGTCAAAATTGTCAAAATTGTCAAAATTGTCAAAATTGTCAAAATTGTCAAAATTGTCAAAATTGTCAAAATTGTCAAAATTGTCAAAATTGTCAAAATTGTCAAAATTGTCAAAATTGTCAAAATTGTCAAAATTGTCAAAATTGTCAAAATTGTCAAAATTGTCAAAATTGTCAAAATTGTCAAAATTGTCAAAATTGTCAAAATTGTCAAAATTGTCAAAATTGTCAAAATTGTCAAAATTGTCAAAATTGTCAAAATTGTCAAAATTGTCAAAATTGTCAAAATTGTCAAAATTGTCAAAATTGTCAAAATTGTCAAAATTGTCAAAATTGTCAAAATTGTCAAAATTGTCAAAATTGTCAAAATTGTCAAAATTGTCAAAATTGTCAAAATTGTCAAAATTGTCAAAATTGTCAAAATTGTCAAAATTGTCAAAATTGTCAAAATTGTCAAAATTGTCAAAATTGTCAAAGTTGTCAAAATTGTCAAAATTGTTAAAATTGTCAAAATTGTCAAAATTGTCAAAATTGTCAAAATTGTCAAAATTGTCAAAATTGTCAAAATTGTCAAAATTGTCAAAATTGTCAAAATTGTCAAAATTGTCAAAATTGTCAAAATTGTCAAAATTGTCAAAATTGTCAAAATTGTCAAAATTGTCAAAATTGTCAAAATTGTGAAAATTGTCAAAATTGTCAAAATTGTCAAAACTGTCAAAATTGTCAAAATTGTCAAAATTGTCAAAATTGTCAAAATTGTCAAAATTGTCAAAATTGTCAAAATTGTCAAAATTGTCAAAATTGTCAAAATTGTCAAAATTGTCAAAATTGTCAAAATTGTCAAAACTGTCAAAATTGTCAAAATTGTCAAAATTGTCAAAATTGTCAAAATTGTCAAAATTGTCAAAATTGTCAAAATTGTCAAAATTGTCAAAATTGTCAAAATTGTCAAAATTGTCAAAATTGTCAAAATTGTCAAAATTGTCAAAATTGTCAAAATTGTCAAAATTGTGAAAATTGTCAAAATTGTCAAAATTGTCAAAATTGTCAAAATTGTCAAAATTGTCAAAATTGTCAAAATTGTCAAAATTGTCAAAATTGTCAAAATTGTCAAAATTGTCAAAATTGTCAAAATTGTCAAAATTGTCAAAATTGTCAAAATTGTCAAAATTGTCAAAATTGTCAAAATTGTCAAAATTGTCAAAATTGTTAAAATTGTTAAAATTTTCAAAATTTTCAAAATTGTCAAAATTGTCAAAATTGTCAAAATTGTCAAAATTGTCAAAGAAGTCATTTTGTAAATTGTGACTTTCAAAATCAGAATTTTTCCTTACAATTTTGATTCTATCTTTATTGGGAATCACCATTTCTGAGGTAAATCCTCGTTTTGAAATTTGTTGAAAAATTTCAAAATCTGGGAAAATCAACATTTTATCCAAAATCTGTAGAGTGAAAGGAGGGAAAAAATACCACGGACCAAAAACTTTCCCCTTGGAATCCAACCAGGACCGTAGTAACACCAGACTAAACTTTCTGGGCAGCTCACCAACTGATTCATCCGCCGTTCATCTCTCGACGTATAGATTTCTATAATTTATTTTATAATTGATATGCAAATCCGACGGAGAAGGAAACTGATGGTTGTGGTGCTTTACCGGAAGTCATCGCCGAGGCCATCAACAGCAACAGCAGCAACGTGTCGTCGAGTCCTTCGGAATTGGCGGAAAACAATCGAGTCCATTTCGCCCCACAACGAGGAGCCACATGATGAAAAATCCTTCGAGGGTGGGTGGGGAAAAGGGGGAAGGGCGAGGAGGAAACAATCCCTGAATGGGGAAAAGTAATTTTCAATTCAATTCCTCTCGGTCTCAATCGAGAATACGAAGAAGAAGCCGGAGGAGACGTTCCGGTTATTCCTTGATCATCCCCCCCTACTCGAACCGGTTTTATGCTCGCCGATTCGCCACGGCGAAGCAGTCAGAGTGAAGGCACATTTAATTTTCTAATGAAAAATATAAACAAAAATATGTGTATGGATTTGGTTTGGTCCTGGCTCTCGAGAGTCGGAGTTTTCGCGAGCGATTCCCTGGAAAAAGGTTGGTGGTTTTTCCGGATTCAATTCCGAGTCGAAGGTTTGGCGAGGAAAAAAGGGTGTAGGGAGATATCGAAGCAAAAATCTACATATCTATGGAGTGATCTGTTGCGAGATTGTTTGAGACGCGGATTGCGGCGACAAAGAGTCAGAGGGACGATTTCCACCACTTTACAATCAGAGACTTGGAATGGAATCGTCGTCATCGTTGCCATTCCATAGCTTTGTTCCAATTTTTGAAAAGTGTGTACCCCAGCCATGGCTCGGTATGGAAACTCATTCATATATTTATTATATAAAATAATCAAACGACACACTGAGGGCGCGCGTGGTTTTTTGTTTTTCAGAAGATCTGGGACGCGGGGTGGAAATTTTGTCTTTCAACGACGTTTCCCGGGAATGCCGCAGAGCCAAAGGGGGAAAATTGGAAATAATACCACTTCTAGCTCTTTTTCGAAATATTTGATACGAGCGCAAAGTGTGGTTAAGGATGGCAAAAAAAGCGACAAAAACAATGGGTAATATACAAATGAGAAAACATCAACCGTCGACCGATTCCGATTGTGTTGTTGTGTAGGAGTTCCAGGGATCGAAAGTGAAAGAAAAAGAACGACGACGAGTGGAAAATATGACAAACAATCAAATACAAAATTCGAGCCCGTCGTCGAGTCGTCTTTGTCATTTTCATCCCTTGGAGGTTGGTTTTTTTTTACGCTCCCTTTCCACATGCAAAACATTTCGATTCTAGCAGCTTCTTCACCCGGCCAGATTCCCAAGCGTGGTTCGATTTTTAATCATTTTCTTCACCCGGGCATCGAGTCCCGGAAAGATTTGGTCCTGCGGCGGGATAAATCGTCGAGACGGTACTGAGCTGATGTATGTATGCCGGTGGCATTCCGTCGAAACGATGCCATGTGTAAGAATTAACCCTTCTATTGTAGGAAATTTAAAATTTCAGGATCTCTGAGTTCTGTTTTCTGGACATGATAAACAGATTTAAATGTTTAAAATTCAAAATGAATTCTTGAGAATTAAAACTTATGATGTTGATAGTATACTTTCAGGCTGATAAACAGCAACGTGGTTTTTCGTAAATTTTGAAACTGAACTGAAACTGAACTGAAACTGAACTGAAACTGAACTGAAACTGAACTGAAACTGAACTGAAACTGAACTGAAACTGAACTGAAACTGAACTGAAACTGAACTGAAACTGAACTGAAACCGAACTGAAACTGAACTGAAACTGAACTGAAACTGAACTGAAACTGAACTGAAACTGGAAAAAATATCAAACCCAAAAAAAGTTAAATTTTACACAAGCAAGAATAGTTTTTAATAATTTTTTTCTGAATAATTGGATGAATAAGACTGCCGAGGGTTAATCAGCGGAAGGGTTATTACTGCCGAATTCAAATGATGAAAATCAAACCCCTGCCACATCCGTTGAGTGTTTTCCAGTCCTATATGCTTAAGACAAAAAAGCAAGGCAAAATTTCCACCCGAACGCTTTCGGCTCTATGCCGGGTTCCGGGTTTCCGTGAGTCAAAAAATCGGAGAACGGAGCAGCAAAGAAAAAGGGTTAATTTGCGTGTGGGGTGACTCGAAAAGAAGGAAAAATCGCGTGGATCGGGAAAAAATCGACACCCTTCTCGCCTACAGATAGGCAACCGAAACGTTTCTCCGGAAAATCCTGAAGATCTATCATACACTCCTCAGCTCCATACATAAGGGCCAACCAAATCATGTGCACACACATATGGATGGGCACGCATCAAAAGTCGTAATTCGTAATAATAAACATAAAAAGTCACTCACTCATTTCAATAATACTTCCTCTCCCCCTCGCCGAGGCCATCCCCTTACCCGTTTAACCCTTTTTTTCTGGGCAACCGGAACCGAAACCGGAGAATCCGAAACTGCCAGGCATCCATCCTTTTATCATCTGCTCGCTCGCCGTCATATATCGGAGCCCGATTTCGTGTGAGGAAAAAATCCCTCCCGCAAAAGAAGCTCCCGGGGCCTTTTTATCTAACCAACACGCTCACATACTGAATCGTCCTTTATATATGTCGGTATGGACAAACACACCAAATTCTCGAGAGGAGCGAGTCGACGAGATACACAACTTGGCCCAATTAATAACAGAAATTTGAATATATAATTCATGTCAGCCAAAAATTGATGGAAAATTCAGCTGACGGGAGCGAATTTCAGTCAATCCCCCTTGCTACAGCTACTCCCACATGGTTTCATACTTCAGCCATCAGCACCATCATCGTCGATTTGGGAAAAGAATCCTGATTTTTAGAGTCATTTTTAGTCTGAACGAAATATCATACATTCATCAGATTGTTTCAATTCATTGATTAAGATATTTTGAAGTTTGGTGTATGTAAAATAAATACATACATATACCTATCTTTCGTATTGCCTTTTTTTTTATCAAAATGAGAATTTTGGTGTAAAAACAAAACAAATATTAGTTTAGAATTCAAACTGAGCTGAGTAATTGACACTCGAAAGATATTTAAAACAGTTTCCCTTAAAAACGTTTTAAATGACTTCAAAATTCTGAGGTGAACAACCCTGTTGCTGAAAACCTCTTAAGTAAAGACAAATAAAAACTGTAGCTCAGCTTCTCATGGGAAAAATCACAGATTAACTAACTTCTATCTTCTACTTTCAACCCATAGAATGGACTTCACATCAAATTGAATTGAGGAATCGATCTTTATTCAATAATATTCGGCATACCCTCCTCTTAATCGAAAAGATCTTTTGAAATTATGGTAAAAACGATGTTTTCGACTACATTAGGGTGTTCCAGTAATGTTTATAGTATTTTCCACAAAAATTATGCCCAAACTTCTTATACTTTGTTTCTAATAAGATGCCTCATTCAGGAATAAACGCTGCTTGAGATGCATCATTCATCTAAGTGACTTTAACTATGTATTCAAAATTTCAGAGAATCGACATTTTCGAATGGTTTTTTGCGATTCTATTTTTAGAAAATTTTGCAGTAGTTTTTCCAAAAAACCAAGAACAGCTTATTATTTCTTGAAAATGTATATCTCTTCTGAAAAAATTACAAAGATGATCGAATGGCGGATTTGGTAGTAGTAGTAAAAATACCAAACTGCTGTCAAAACCTTTTTTCACCCCACCTTTGGGGCAAAAGTTCGAATAATGTGGGGTAAAATATTAAAAGTTTCACATTTCTGCATGAGATCAACTGAAAAATTATTTTGAACCAATCTTTGCTTCCAGCAACAGCTTTTGGTTTCGCTTCTGATACAAATCTTATACCTGCCGAAATTCGGAGTTCTTCGCTGATTTTGGCGGGTTTACAGTGGGTAGCAGTTATTCACGCGAGAAGGTGTCAATAGATAGAAAAACATGCGCAAATGTTTGCTAAACATTTTTTTTAAAAAGTAAATACTTTCAGAATAAATTTACTTTGGGGAACCCTGTATATCTTCGTTCTTTTGCCCCTTCAAAATTTCTTGAGATTCACATTAACTCGTGAATTTCACCTCATTTTTCTGAGTATTTTTAAGTTACGACAATATGTAGACAGTCCAAATCATTATCAATCTATATGAGGGTTTTTAATTTAACTGTTCTCAGTTTGTGATAATCTCAAAACGTACTCTACTCTATAATTGTAAAAAACGGCCAATTTTCTTGAATAGTCGTATTGATCCGTTTTTGAAGTGGAAAAACAGCAAATACATAGACAAGTAATGCCAAAAATAACTTCACTTGCCAAAATTGGTTTTATTTTTATTAAATTTGTCTTGAGTTATATAAAAATTGCATGGGTGACCTCTCTCCTCTTTCTATCTACCCAGTGGAAGACGGAAAATGTTTTAAACCTTCAGAGAAACATTACATGTATATAAATACGTTTGCAGGTCATATTTAATTCCATTTTCTCGGCTAGATCTCCAATCCTCAAAAAAAATTATAGGTAAACCCTTCCCTGTTCTGTCTCCATAATGGAAAGAGAACGAGGTCTTAAATCACCAGAGAAATATTTCTTGTACATTAATACACTCCACATTCTTGATTATTTCTCAAGTGACTCAAAAAATTGTAAGAAAGACCCTCTCTCCCCTGTCTATCACCCTACTCCAAGGAGGAAGGAGTTTCAAACCATCAGAAAAACATGTCTTTTAAATAAATATGCTTGGATTCGACGTTTGGTTGCATTTTCTTGATAACTTCTCTAATGATTCAAAAATTGTATGGGTGACTCCCCCTTTCCCTTTTTCCATCTCCATACTGTAGGGAAAAGGAGGTCTCAAATCGCCAAAAAATATTTCTTTGAATCGAAACCCCTTACGTGTTCAATTTGATTGATTTGGGTGATCCCCTCTCTCCTTCCACTTCTTCTACTGGAAGGAGGAAGAGGGCTCAAATTATCATAGAAATATTTTTTGTATTCAAATATCCTCCCATGCCAAGTTTTGTTCCAAATCATCAATGAAATATTCCTCGAATCCGAGTACCATCCCTTGATAAATTTGGTAACATTTTCTCGATTCGTTTACGAATTATTGAATCAAGATTCGATTGTTTGGGAGGCCCCTCCTCCCTTTCAGTGGGAGGGAGAAATCTAACACTATCATAGAAACCTTCCTCGACCTCTTATATGCCCATATATCAAGTTTCATGCAAATCTGTCCAGTAATTTCCGAGTCTATGGGAAACAGACAGACAGAATTTCTTTTTTAATCTATATAGATTTTTGACATATTTTTCCCAACGATTTTTAAGTTATCAAACACTAGCCTGTTTTTTTTTAAATATTTTTAAACAACTCAAAAAAAAAAAAAATAGCCTCTTGACGTCAATTTCCAGTCAAAATTTGTTTTCAAAATATCACCACTATATATTTTCATGTTTTTGGTATCATAACTCAATTTTTAACTCTAACTTTGATGGATAGAAATGGTCACTTTGAGCATTTTGAGACCCTAAATCAAGTACATTTGAGATGATTTTTAAAGGTTTGTTTATTAGGCCTATCAACAAATGTACGGTTTTTGGAATTCGACATGACAACATTGGTTGCCACCCTTATACATAAAGTGGTTGGTTATTTAAAATTAAAGTTATCTATCGCTTACCTTTATTGTAAGCAAATGTAGCCCAAAAATGAATGTTGAATGAAAAAACTCAATGGCAAACTTTTATAGCGAGCTTTGAAAAAGTAATATTTTACTTAAAATTTTATGGAAAAATTCAATTTATTTCTTCTGAAATATAAAAATGATTTCTCATTCTTCTGTGGAACCTAGCTTTATAATTTTTAAAATGATTTAGAATGAAGTAATTTAAGTAAGATTTCTACTGAACAACTTGACCGAATGCAGTAGCTCCGTATCTGTTAAGGCTTACAAAGATCTGAAGTTAAGGCCGTCAACAAGTTGCCTTTGAATGGTTCACAAAAGGATAAAATAAGGCTCGATCACACCGGAAAAACAAGTTAATTTTTTGTAAAAAAAAAATCCCATACCTACAGAAGTTAGGGTTGCCATATTATGGAGGCAATTCATCCATAAGAAAAACTTTATCAAATCTGTTTTGAGCTCTTCAATTCTCTCTAAAGGTGTTAATTAGAGCTAGAAGTTTTAATGATATAAATACCATACATTTATTCTTTTTAACCTGTTATTTAAGGGTAGGGACATTTTACAAACATGACGGTGGCATACAAAAACATTCTCTTATTCAACTTTCCAATCATTATGTAACCATTATAATAGCTTAAGGGGGGGGGGGGGGGTAGTTAGGGTCTAACACTTTCAAAAAATCGATTTTTTTATTTTTTTTATTTTCTGATTGTAAAACATTTCAAGAATGTTGTGTCAAATTTTCAAGTCAATTGAAGCAAAACTGTAGAAATTGTATGCCATTATCTCCTCCTATCTAATACTGCAAGAAAGCAAGAGCAGAAATTTCAAACGCGTTTTTCTCGAAAGCACATTTTTAAAGTCCGTGGACATCGTCATTTGAAAACTACTTACCCGATTCTTTTCAAATTTGGAACATAATTTCTACATATAAAATACCAGACCCCAAAGTTTTTCTTTTTTTTTACTTTGGGGAGATTTTACATATAAAAAATGGCGGATTTTTTCGTGAAAAATCATAGTTTTTACTTCAAACAGCCACAAAAATTTCATAAATTTTTTTTAAGTTAAATAAAAACGATGGGGTCCCGAAAAACATCTATTCAAAATATTTTGCTCTGAATTTTTGACTTCAGATGATTCTGTGCTGAGATACAGTGTCCACCGCAGGTTAATTTGAATAAGAAACAAAAACCACCCAACTTTTTGTTATGAGCTTCTTTACGTATAATTTTTAAAAGTCAAAATATTACATCAAAAGGCATCAAAACCTTGTATGAATTTTTAAATTTTTATGAGTTGGTTTATTCACAAAATTCTTTCTTGCCTTATGTTCAAAGCGTATTACCCTCAAAATGCATCGATTAGATATATTGTCTTGTTAGCCATTTCGTCAAACGGCCGTAGGGTCATTTAACCCGATAGGCCCATTTAAGAAACCTTTCCCCTACTTCTGATCAAGGTTGCCAGAATCACAGATAAATCTGTAGTTTCGCAGAACTTTGAGCAAATTTTTCATCAAAGAATTTGTGTCACAGAACATAGAATTTTGTGAATGTTAAACGATTTTACAGATTTTTATATTTTGTACGTGTTTCCACAATTTTAATTTTTAATGTCCATATCACTTAGGGATATCAAAATTTGAATTGCAAAAATATGATAAGATTAGGAAAATCAATTGATTTTGCTCGAATATAATGTCAAAAAGACTCAATTTGAAATTTATTTTTAATGAAACATAAAGAAATATCGTAACAGAAATCCATCACAGAATTTTTAAGAGGGGTTAAAGAAAGTCAGATTTTTTTTTTGCCAAAACACAGATTTGTATTTCGGCAACTTTGCTTCAGGCTTGGAAGAATTCAAAAATGGAGAAAAATCTACTGAGTCTATTGTCTTACTTTGAATCTGAACAGACAAACAATTTAGACAAATCTAATTCGAGGTACAATTCGAAATAGTAGAATCCTGGCTTTTTAACAGTGTTTCTGAAGTTTTTTTTTAAATTTATGTCCTCTTATTTGTGTGACGATTCCCGGGTAGACTTTTATGAAAAAGTTATACATAGATTTGCTATCATGCCTTGAAAATAAATCTGTTATCACCTTGCCCGAAAACGTGGTACAATGTCAAAATTTGGGTCTAAATATTCATACCTATATGGATACCATAATCATGCCAAGTGTAGATTTCATTGAAACCTTAATGATACCTCGTTTTGCCACCATTTTGCATCGTCGTGCATTTAAAATTCCTGGAAAAAGGCTGGCTATACCAGTTATCAAAATACTTTCAGTGAAACCAATATTTGACAGAACTCTGCTATCGTCATAAAGAAAAAGAACGCCAATTATTGACATTGAATACCCGAGTAGAAAAGGAAATCGATTTTCCATCACCAATAATTGACCCTAATCCGCTCTTGAGTGTCAATATTGGAAGTTGAACGGCTTGTAACTTTGTTCGGCTGATTTCAAAGACAACAATTTCTTTCCTCAATAAATTCTTGCAATCTTTAATTTTGCATCATTACTTTTTAATGGACGCACTCTGGAAGCACAGGCAAAAAAATCCCTAATCAGACCTTGAGTGTCAATTTGACACTCCTCGCTAACCGCTATGTCCCTCTTATTTCTCAACCGATTTTTACCGATTTAACTCATAGATTTGGAAACCTGGATATACCTGGATTTCTGGATTTGCTTTCAGTTTTATATTTATCATATTTCTGTAAAGTATCGCAGCGCTTATGTTACTACATCACTAGAATTGATATGAAATTGGCTTTCTGGTGAATATAAATTTATTCCGGAAATCTTGGGTTTATATACTCAAAACCAAGTGTATAGTAGAATTAAGGGGCACGAAAATCTGAGAAATTGCAAATTGACAAAAAGTTCAATAAAACAGCTACCTTTGAAAATTCGCCAAAAATTTGTTGTTTAGTGACTAGAGATGGGCGCCGAATACCGCCCAAAAATCGTTAGACCGAATATTAGGCTCATCGAATAGTTGATCTAAGTATTCGGCCGAGTAATTATTTTTAAAATTAGACAATAACAGAGTTGTCCAATTTTTAAAATAAATTTGATTCATTTATAAAGTATCCAAAAGTAATGTTGAAAAAGCTACAAAAATTAACGATTTCAGTTAATCATCTTAGGTGTATCCGTATATCTCACACTGTAGATCGTACAGGAGAATGCTGACAAATATCACTTTACATTTCGATTAAAGTTTATTCTAGATGTTCTTGAAAAAACTAGGCTTGCCCATAAATCCAATAAAGAATTAAAGATAAGTCAAATCTGGCTGGGATGACCAGATATTGTAAATAACTTTCCTGATTTTGCCCGGCTTTATTAAAATAATTTGCTAAATCCAATAAAAAAAACTCTGATTTTTCTTTAAAAATTTAAAGCTTTTGTGTTCAAAAACAATTTTTAAACAATTCCAAAATGAATACATAATTTTGTATCTTGCCCTTAGATTCGATTTTAATACTGCTGCTGCGATTCAATGAAAACATTGAATTTCAGGTTATTTTATTTCACTTTCCTATTGAACGTTTTAAGCCTTGGTTTTGATCAGATTCGTCCTTTTTTTACAAATTTTTCAAAAAAATATCCTAGTTGCCCAACCGAGTGGTTGAAAGTATAGCATGTTTAAGGTTAAAGCACAGACTGTTAAAAATCATCGTACTTTTTTACAACTTTTTTGAAGATATCTTGCTCAAATTCGATTTTCATCTTATTCGATATCAAATAAGCAATTCTGAATTGTTTGGCACCAATTTCGTCGTGTTTTCCCAGATTTCACAGGAACCCATCTCTTTGGTGATAAACGCCCTTGAAGCGACAAGTCATCTGATGTCCTTTCAGATATTGGTGAAATTTTTTGAATCAGAGAGATCCCTACTTGAAAAAGGTCTTGCATCATCCGGTTGAAAATAATCGACTCAAAAATATAAGAGGAATTCAAATGGAAGGATTAGAAGTAAGAAACAAGAGAGATACATTGGTTTTGGTCAGCAGTTAGAAACAGATGAAGGTTAATTGACTGTCTGAAAGGAAATCTGAAATCATTTTTCTGTCGATGCGTTATTTTGGTGTTGGTTTGCCATCAAATTTCAAAGTATTGATGCTTAAATGAAACCTTATTTTGCTATCGAAGGAATTCGATTCTAAATCATACTATCATTATGGCCTTTATAGGGCTTAAGATATAGCTCAGTTGGCAAGTCTGTTGTCTCCTGAGCCGATGTCCGCGAGTTCGAGCCCAAGAGTAAACATCGAACCCTGTTGTACCGAATAAGTTTTTCAATAACGATCCGCCAACTGCAACGTTGATAAAGTCGCAAATGCCATAAAGATGGTAAAACGACTATAATCGAAACAAAAAAAAATTATGGCCTTTATAGCTCATTTTTGGTTAATTTTGCTAGGGATTTAGGCATCAAAGTCTGCTCGAGTTGCCATGTACCCAACTGTTACGAGTACCTATATTTTTAATCAGGTTATTTTCCGAGAACAGTTGTTTTCATTCTTCTCTGTGTGGATATACAGAGCTAGACCACAAACTGATTACAGCTGAAATTGATCTTTATTAATTTATATCCGAGGCACTGTCTCCGTTTTCGGTCGTCGCCACATGTTGATGATAGTTGATGAATATTAGCATTGAGGATTTAAAAAGTTTCAAACGAGAGACGAGGGACGATGGACGTTGGGGGAAAAAAATAATCAAATGATATAAAACGCTCCGGTTAATGGGACCGCGATAGTTGATTTTTTTCCGAGGATTACCGTTTGATTTATGGAGGTCTCTCGTTGAACCCGTCGTTCGTCCGTTTTCCGCCGTCATCGTCAACTTCTTCGTATTAAGTTAAAGAGTCGAATAGAGTAATTGCCAACGACAACGACTACAAAAATATCATCAAACCACGAGAAAAGACTATGCTAGAGAGTTCAATTTTTGGGTTCAATGGATAGGTACCTACTAGTTGTTAGTTTTTGGGGGTTCTATAGAAGGAGGGGGCCATTAAAAAATCATTCTCACGCGCGAGAAAGTAACACGGTTCACGGGAAACAATAATCGGGAAAAAAAACCTCACTTACCTGCGTACCCTTCGTTTTGTTGGTTGGTTGGCCCAGAGTCGTAATAATTGCCGATACCACTCGTTAGATGTCGACACCTCTCGGATCGGTCGGAGGTTTTTTCCCGGGAAAAGACGGGTTGGACAGGAACGAACGTATTCCAGGAAACCCGATCGTGGTTCAGCCAACCAGAGCAGAGCGCGCCGACCGGGGAGTTGAAGAAGTCGGGATCGAAGTTGGTTGGTGACGACGACGACGGTGTAGGTACATAAGCGAACGAGCCGACGAGACCCGAAATGTGTTGTGGGGATCTCGATCGTTAACGACCCCGATTTCCGAGAAGTCGAGTCGAGTCGAGGTTCCTCCTCGTATAAAGTGTGTAGTATGATCAACTCCATTTTGATTCTGATCCGCGCCGCGCAGCGGCTCTTGTTTGTTTTTTAATGTTTCCCATCTCGATGTTGATTTCGATTCGTCTCGATCCTGTTCCACCGTCAAAGTTTTACGACCTCTATCGAAACCTAGAAGAGTTCGGTGCACCATCCATCCTATCAGGAGTGCCATCGACCCACCGAACTCAATAACTTATCTCGACGACGAGTTCCATCCCCACCACTTTTTCCTCGATGCGAGTTTATAGCAATTTTATTTCTACGGGTGGTTTGATCTCGGAAGATATTGAAGATCTCTGTATCGTTGCCAAACTAGAGAGTCGAATGAGAGAATGAGTTACGAGCGCTCAATCGTCACTCATCCACCACCACCCACCGACGGAAAAGCGATCCCTCAGCCAGCAGCAGCCACTCTTCCCCCTTTTCATTCTGGTTTTTCTCTCTTGCTGTGTGTGTTGCGCGCACTCAATCGCTCGTTTATTCGCCTTTATTATTAATCATGCCCATTTCATTCGATTCGATCTCTCTCACACTCCGGCCAGCGACCGGGGTTCGAATTTCATTCGAAACGACATAAACCAACGGTGCTGCAATGACACACCACATCGATGTATGCGTGCGTGTGCGTCCGCGCACTTCTTCTTTCTTCCACGTCCACCTTTTTCCCGAAACCAGCGAGGGGGGATTTTCCGTTTTTCGATGTACACACAACACACACTGACTGACTGACTGTTTGACTGGTTGTTGTTGGTTGCTTTTTGGTTGGCCGTCCCTCTTCACTCATTCTCTTTCTCTCTTCTGGTGGTCGTCTCGTTGTTTCGTGCCGTGCCGACGGGTTTCGTCGTCCGCCAGTTTTCCTTCAGTCGCAGTCCCGGTTTGCACACACAAGCATATACGCGCCGCGAGAGCGAACGATACACAACAGAAACACAACAGAATAACAGCAGCAGCAGCAACAAGGCCTGCTTAGGTCGTTCCGTCCGCGTGTATAGTAAAAATCGGGAAAGGCAGGGTTCTGACGCATCGAAGATAAACACCGCTCCTCAGTTACGATAGTGGTTGCGTCTGTGGCGATCACACGCGCTCCGTGTTCCCGTGTTCGGTGTTGTGTTCTTACGACGTCTTTGCTGAGGCGACGACACCAGCCAGTTTGCGTTCTGCCTTTTACATTGTTGTTCGTTCGGGTTGCGTGCGGAAAGAAGTTGTCGCGCGAGCTCCTCCGATCTCGGGAGGGTTTTTTGGGTAGAAGGAAACTGAAAGAAGTGTTAGCAAAAAAAAAGAGTTGAAGAAACAACCGGCCAACTAGATGAGTAGTTGGCATCGTGGAGTGGTGAGAACGAAGACGAAGACGACGACGGAGCAGAGGCAGTGGTGCGTGAAGAGACCCCAACGGTAGTAACAGTGTGGTGGGGTCTACTAGAGTGGTTCGTGCGGGAGAAGAAGAAGAAGCAACCGCCAAAGAAGACCAACGACGAAGAAAACAAGTGCAATCATCGTAGCAGGCAGGGTCCTACTATTACAATGTGTGATATCGCAGCCTAAACTGAGAGGCTTAAACCCCCCCAAAAAAGCAGAGTAGTGTGTTGTGATAAGTGTAGTACGCGGTGTTGCGATTCGTGTCCTGGCTGCACGAAGTGGAAAAACGAGAGCACTTTTAAAAACATAAAGCTAGTGAGATTTTTTGGTTCTTTTTTTTTGAAAAATAGTACAAGCGGTGGCAACCCAGTGCCATCCGCTTGTTGCAGCAGATACAACGGGTGCAAGGGATCAGCGGAAATTTGTCATGGAGGTACGGTTCCAGGAAAATCAGCTCCACACTTCACAGATATTCAGCATTCTCCTCACTCGATGGAGTGTGTGCGTTCGCAAAAACTGAACTCACACACAATTTTCGTGTTTTTTTATTCTGTCGTTTTCCTCACAGTGCCGAGGCACTGAATCGAACCCGGCTCTCCGGCAACGCGACTCCGGCTTGTTTAAGAAAATAATTTATGTTACTTTAAAACTGCACATAAATCAATTACCCTTCCAATGCAGAGGAGCTCGAGTGAGGAAAAACCTCGGGTTCGCCACCAGTGCTACTAGTAGCAAGCAGTAGCAGGGCAGCGCATTCTCTCGTTATGGCGGAGTTACGCTGAATTATGCTGCACTTGATGCGAATTTATTTGCCTTCCCCTTCACCTCACCAGGATCAGACCCGACCCAAGTCCCGATCCAAATTCAATTCCCCATCAGAATCAAAACAAACAAAAGGGAAAAAACCAACAACTGTTTCAAGAAACTTGCCTAAGCAAATGGAAGGAAAAAACCTAACTTCAACTTCAAGAAAATGCATACAATAATTCATTTTCCGCCCAGTGCAGCAGCAGTGTATGAAAAACCGCGCGTCCCGAATTACAGGGAACCCAAACATCCCCCCTAACCCAAACAAAACGACAATCCGGTTCGAAGGACCCCCGCTTTTCGTAGTCATTACGCATTTTTCACTACTGGCAGCCTACTTGGATTTTGAGGTGCCGTTTTTTTTCTGTAACAGCACTCAAACTAAACGACGAGACAGTAGTGACAGCGTCAAAGTTCTGTGATTTTTCCAGGGCTGGAACCCGAGTTTTTCGTCGACCGCCTGACAGTTTTGCTCCAATTTAAAAACGGAGTCCCCTTTAATGAGGCTAGCTTGTGTGCACCGATGTTAAAGTTCAACTCTTTGTTTTTATTTGGAAAATTTTACAACGGGACTGTCAGAAATGTTGAACAGTTTATTTTTCTAAGTGTTATGAAATTTTTAAAAGAAAAATGATTCAAGCTGGGTTTTTTTTTTAAAATCGATTAAAATTCTAAGTGTTCTGATCAGCAAGTTAACTTTATCAAAAAACAGTGAATACAACTAGCAGTTGGATGTGTCATTCTTCAAACGGTTGACGTTAAATTGAGTGTTGCTTTGGTGAAAATTTTCCCTAAACACTTAGTGATTTTTGATCGAACCGTTCCGTTTCAATTTATGTCGAAACAAGTGTATCTTCTTTGAAACCAAGCTCGTTCGAAACTGTCATTTGATTCTACCGAAACAAAAAAAAAACAACTTCAATAAATCTTCCTTCATTTGTGGAGTGCATTTTCTTCTGTGAAGGGAAAACCCTCCACATCTCCCCATCCCGCTCAGGAACTTTTCCCAAAATGCAACTCTTTCGATACATTTCTTCGGTCGGTGCTGCACCAAGTGAACCGTTTTTTTTTTCAGTAGTGCACTCCAAACCGAAAACTTCGAAACCGGGATCGGTTTTGTCATTACAATATGATTGAATTTGTGCTGTATGCATTTTTCCGCGAGCGGCTGTTATGGAACAGGAAAGTTTTTTTTTCTTAAGCTCATTTCTTCAACTCACTTGAAGAAAAACGTCGTCGACGTCGCAATGACGAGAATTCGGTTCGGTGCAATAATTTATGACATCCGGTTAGGAGTTTGTTAGGGATTGTTTTTTTTCTCTCTGTTTTGTCTTTACCCTTAACCATATACCACTGAATATGTGCCTTTGAATTCAATTTTTCATTTGAATGCCATTTTTTATTAAATATTGTCTCTCGCGAGGGGGGAAATTATTCTCGAAATAAAAGGGTTCAGCAGCTCATCATCAACAACATCGAGATGAGTTCTTTAGCCGTTCCCGTCTGTTTTTTTGATCATTAGAGAAAATTTGAATATTCGTTTCGACCGAGGAAGGATGACGGCTGATCGAAGGGAAAAAGGGTCTGTTTTTTTTTTGGTTGGTGGTGTTGAGATTTCGGTTCGATTTGTTCCCAAGAATCCTGAGAAGACAATCATCATCGAAGAACGAATTGATGGGAACGCATATGAATGGGTTTTTTGGGTCGAAAGATGTTCCATATGGTTTTTTGGTGATGCTGCCCTTAATAATAGTGAAAGTGATTGTGATCTGTGTGACTAAAAAGGACTATCGAACGATAAACAGCTGAACGCTGGAAAGTGTTTTTCAATCAAACGAGAGACGTTCATAGGAACTGAAAATTGAAAAAAATACGGTGATGAAAAACAAATATCATGGAAATGTTAAAATGGCATTTTAAAATATCACAAAAATGTGAGTGCTTTTCAAAAGGTGCAAGAGTGAAAAAAACAGTACAGAAATGACTAAAAAAAACTCAAAACACAGTGTTCAGCTGAAGGCATAATGTGAGCAATACAAGTTGCTAAAATAAGTGCAGATCTCCAAGCTTTCAAGAGTGATATTCTACCTGTGTTGAACCAAAACTCTTTGAAAAAGTCGCTGTGATTTCGTTCACGACACGATCTATCAAACGGCGTAGAAAATAATCAAAATGAGTTCAAATTTACTCTTGGTTCTCGTGCTAAGTACTTCAAGTTGTTGTAAGGCTTCAAGCAAGTATTGAAATTTTAAATCCGGAAAGAGTGTTTCGACAAATAGGTTATGATTGAATTTGTCCCAAAATCAGTGAAGTTTTCTGTGGAACATGTTTTTTTTTAATTTCATTGTAAAATCGTGAGAAAAATTAGAGTTTTTAACTACTGTTTTTATGATGTGTAGTTTTTAAAAAATATTCAATTTATATCTGTGTTTAGATTCAGAAAAAATGCGTTTTGCGCTTAACAAACGGAAGTCTTACAAATTACTCAGTTTGAGCATTTAGAACAGAAATTTTGAAAAAAAAAACTTCGATTTCGAATAACAAATCAAGACTGTTGCTAATAATCAATCTATTGACAAATGAGTTTGCCCGAAAATCAGAGATGTTTTCTGTGAAACTTGATTTTTTTTTCATTTCATCAAAAAATCGTGAAAAAATCAGAGTTTATACTACTGTACTTATAATTTGTAGTTTTTAAAAAGATTTCAATCTATATCTGTGTTAAAATTTAAAAACAAAATGCATATCGAACTTAACAAATTTCAAATTTTGCGGAAAATGCTTTGAAAAGCTTTGTGATGTCCAACAGGAACATTTTTTGAAACTTATGATTATTCTACCATGAAACGGTATAATTTCACGCCATTTCTCAGGCAATTTCATTCTCGGTTATTGGAAAGGATAATCTGATGAATTTGTCAAGTTGAAGAAACACGATTAATACATTTGGCAGTATTTCTTGAAAAGATGCGTGTTTTAATAATTACTTAATTTAGGCATTTAAGACAGAAATTCCTAAAAAACATTGAATTTCGAATAACAAATCGAGACTGTTGCGAAAATCAATGTTTTGACAAATAGGTTATGATTGAGTTTGACCGAAAATCTGTGAAGTTTTCTGTGGAACTTAATTTTTTTTTTAGTTCATCAAAAAATCATGACAAAAATTAAAGTTTTTTAACCACAGTACTTATAATGTGTAGTTTTAAAAAAAATGTGTGTTCAGATATGAAAAAAATGCGTTTCGAACTTTACAAATTTCAAATTTTACGGAAAACGCCCTAAGAAGTTCTGGGATGTCCAACAGGAACAGTTTGGACGAACTTATGATTATTCGATCAGAAAACAGCTAAATTTTACGCTTTTTTCAGGCAATCCAATTTTCTCAGTTTTGGCAAAGGATAATCCGATGAATCTGTGTAGTCGATGAATCATGATTTAGACGATAGGTAATATTTCTGAAAAGGACGCAAGTTTTAAAAATTACTCAGCAAGTTTGGGAATTTCAGACAAAAAGTCTTAAAAAAAAACTTCGAATTTCGAATAACAAATCAAAACTGTTGCGGAAAATCTATGTTTTGACAAAAAAAAAAAGTTATGATTGAATTTGCCCGAAAATCAGTGAAGTTTTCTGTTAAACTAGATTTTATTATTTCATCGAAAAATCGTGTCGAAAATAATGCTTTCTATAACTGTGGTTTTGGTGTGAAGTTTTTAAAGTGGTCAATTTGTTTCTGTGTTTAGATACAAAAATATGCGTTTTGCAGTTTACAAATTTCAATTTTTTCTGAAAACGCTCTTAGAAGCTTTGTGATGTCCAACAGGAACATTTTTTATTCTACCAGAAAACGGCTAAATTTCATGTCTGGAAATTGCATTCTTCTCGATTTTTGGAAAGGATAATCTGATGAATAAGTTGAGTCGAGGAATCATGATTAAGACATTAGATAATATTTCTGGAAAAGACGCAAGTTTTAAAAAATTACTCAGTCAGTTTGCGCAGTTTTTAAAAAGATTTCAGTTGATATCTGTGTTTAGATATAAAAAAATGCGTTTCGCACTTTACAAGCTTTGGTTTTATCTGAAAATGCTCAGACAAGTTTGTGTACGTCTCGGTGGTCGAATGGTTAGCGTGGTAAGACGGTAATCGCTGGTCCACTGATGGCATGGGTTCGATTCCCATCTCGGTACTGGGTATTAAATGTTAATCTTAAGTTGTCCATGTCATTTATTCAGTCTGTAAGCCTAAATCGGCTAAGACGGTGTGTGTCTTTTCATTTGTGATGTCCAACAGATACATTTTTTCAGGAACTTATAATTATTCTACCAGAAAACGGCTAAATTTCACGCAAGGTTAAAAATTACTCTTTTTGCCCCTTTTTAAGTCAAATTGGGCATTTATGTCAGAAATTCTGTAAATTCGTAAATTTTCTGTAGCGAAGATACACTGCTTATTCCTTTTTTTTCTTTCAAAGCCTTGTCTTTCAATGAGAAAAAATCATAATCTTTTTAATTTTTTTCGCACGCTTTGCATTTTCTTGCACGCGCAACAAATTGTGACGTCTGCACGAAGATGACGAAAGAATATTAAGCAAATTTTTATCAGAGTAAGAAGATCTTTGAAAATTCGTAAATTTTCTGATCTGAAGATACAAATTGACCATTGCTAATTTGAAATTTTCCCCGAAGCCTGGTCTTAAAATGAAAAAAAAATCACATTTGTGGAAATTTGTTTTGAAAGCTTAAACAAATTGTAAGCTCGGCACAAAAATGACAAAATTAGAAAAAAATCACAAAATTCACAGCAAATTTACGTCACAGTTTGATGGTTTTTGAATATTTTCGCAGATTTTTAAAATTTGGACACTTTAGCTGAATTTTTATTTTTAACTTGTGTTTTAAACTCTTAAATCAAATTTGAACGAATTTTATCTTAAAATTTATCAATTTTTTATGTTTAAATTGACTCTTCTATGAAATTTTCGTAAATAGAATTATAAAAATGCGTTACAGTTCTTTTCAAAGAAAATCATTGTTATTTATTTTTTGGTAAAAACATAATAAAAATCGACAACTTTACCTTAGTATTGTAGTAATTTAGAAACGCCTCGAACGTGTTGAATCTTCCCGTTTACCGTGACACGTAGTTTTTTTTCAAGTTTCAGAAATCGATTTTCACCTGGAAAACACTCTGAATACCGTTGCGATATTCGAGAGTTGTTGGATCAAATTCCAAAGAAATTGTACTTGAATCATCGAGAACCATTTAAGCAGAAAGAGTTAAATTAAAACGCCTGTGTGTAGGCAATCAAAAGTTTGAGGATGATGGAACAAAAAGTCAAATCGAGGAAAAACTTTGTCTTAGTCTTTCAATTTAACGGAAAGTCAAATCAAGAAAGAAAATTGTCATAGTCTTTCGATTTTTTTTTTTTTTTTGTGGGAAAGATGGATATTGTTTTTCCATCAGTTCTCATTTTCTTCACACTACCTCTTAAAAAATTGTTTTAAAAGAGACGCACAAAAATATTAAATTTCTTTGCTTCTCGGTGTGCAAAAGTACTTTTTTCAAGTGAAATTTTCTGTAGAGCCATTTCATGCAAAAAACATTCGGTTTTTTAGTTCTTTCATCTGAACGACACATAAAAATAATCTCTGACAATCCAAAGGCTGAAGGTCTCTCTAATAAAGATAAATTAAAAATTTCTGACAATTGCAAAAAAAAAAAGAATTTTCCCCAGATAAAGACTTAAGATTGAAGAAAGTCAAGCCGAGGTAATTTTAGATTCTCAAAAAAAACAGGAATAATTTCTTAAATCAGTATTTATTCTCTTTAATTATTTAACAAACTTTAGTGACGCGCTGTATTTTTTTTAAATAGAACACAATGTTTGTTGATGTGATATGAATTTTATTTTTTAAATCGGTACTGCAGCCTGTTTTAGAATTGATGATTATTTTATTTCATCCAACGTTTTGAGACTCCATTGATCTCATCCTCAGGGAAAAGTTGTACAAAGTTGTTCATATTCGTTGAGTTAAATGGAATTGAGCATAATTTGTTTTGCCCTTCTAACAACATAATCATCTTTTTGTGGAATTCGTGGAGACTAATGTCTGGCACGGATGAAGATTTTCCTGTTCGAATAATGCAGAACATAACCTTTACCAATTTAAGCTAACACAACTGAAAAAAAAACTTTGAAAAATGGTTTTCGAGTCGTGGAAACAAGAAACAAACATTTTTCCATAGCACTGCCTTTCAATCAGAAAAAAATTAAAAAATGCTTAGTTTTTCTGAAATGTGCCTCTCGTGATCTTAAAAAGTAGCAAACAAACGGTTGAGTCATCTTCAAAATTGTAGCTGGATGCAAAAATATTAAATTTCTTTGCTCCTAGGTGCGAAAAAGTACTTTTTAACAAGTAAAATTTTCTAGAATCAACATTTGACATTTTTGGTTGATTCATCTGAACGATATTTCTGGCAAATGTAGAAAAAATAGAATTTTCCTCAGATAAAGTCTAAAGCAGGCATGTCAAACTCGTTTAGGTGTGCGGGCCGCATTAAAAAAATTTTATGACCTAGAGGGCCGCAGCCAAAATCAGTTAAATCGTTACATTCAGCTTTAGTTTTTTTTTGCAGTAATATTTTACATAAAAATCAGTGGTGTTTTTTTGTGACAATTTAAGACGGGGCTACGCGGGCCGCATTGACCTAGACGGCGGGCCGCATGCGGCCCGCGAACCCTCAGTTTGACATGCCTGGTCTAAAGCTTGCAGAAAATCAGGCCGACAAAAATGTTGTAGTCTTATTTTTATTTAAAAAAAAACAGAAAGAAAAATCCAAAATCAGTATTCATTATGTTTAATTAATGCATATGGTTGTGAAGCACTGATTTTTATTCAAAATAGGGCAACATTTTTATCAATTTAACCAAAAACCACTAAAAATACTTTTAGAAAAAACTTTGTGTCGTTTTAAAAAAAATAAATATTTTTCCATAGTTTTTAAATCAGAAAAAGCTCTCTAAACCGACGCAAAGACAATAATGTTGACAGAAATTTTCTTGATAGAAAAATAAAATTTTAATCACATGCGCCAATATGCTGAAGATTTTCCATCCAACATTCCTAAATTCGTAAAAAAAAACATTTGACAAATTTATTGATTTTCCAAAGTGGTTGAAAAATTCAAAAATCAGAAAATCAGTTAACCTAAGACTCAGAGAAGCACTTCAGTTTTCGATGAAAGTTAGTGATTAATAATTATGCCCGGTTTTATTCACTTTATTTGCCTAATTAAAAACAAAATTGTGTTGTAGAAATGTTTTATATTTACGTCCAAAACGGATTTTTTCAAGCAATTTTTATAAAAATAATCATGAAACGTTTTTTGAAAGCCTAAAACACGATTTTAAATCAGCTGATGAATTTTAAAGAAAAAAAATGTTTACTGATTTTTTTTTTTAGTTTATTCTGGAGTTGACCAAATTTGACCGAATATCGCCCGAAATTTTAGTCGACTATTTTGAAATCAAATGCCCGAGTTTGGTTAGGTTTTTAGGTAAAACAGCTTGGATTTGTCTGGCCCGATTACTGCTGGAAAAATCCGACAACCTTAATTATACCGTTCAAATGTTTTTTCCAGTAACACTGAGTTCGAATAAACAGACAGCTAAAACAATAATGTAACTAAAATTTCCAATCAAATAAATCCCCAAACCAAATTCTCATCAACCGATCCAATTCTAAGTAAAGCATTCTCGAACACGATCTCCCACATTAAACGATCCGGATATCAAGACTGCAATCAGGAAATTTGTATCACTGCCTGTCATTATCACAAATTCATATATTCTCCGGCTTGAAATCGAAAACACACAAAGGGGCCCGATTTTCCCGATGATTTTTTTCCCACCCAATCATCAATAGTCAAACAGGGGGGGGATGTGGGCGCACATAAATATTGAAACACCGTGGGAATCGCTCGAATCACCATTCAAATCAATACCTTTAGATACACGCTGTCGGCTATCTTATAAAATTTCCAAATATTCATCCATTAGTGACGGACGATTGTGTTTCGCCAAGATCCGGTTTCCAATTCTATTTAGATTTGTTTTGCTTTGTTTTTTTCCCGCTTGCGAAAATTCAACTGGTTTTCCACCTCCCAAAAGATGTGCGCAGAATGCGTGAGCTCGCAAACGGGAAAGGGGGGATGAACTTTACCCCCTACTTCTCACACACACACGGGGGGAAAAAAAAGCGGAACGATACCGAGACCAGGTCGTCGTTGTCGTCGGTATGACTCGCAACAGTTAGGTCTATCGCTCGTGGTGGGTTCTGCCAAACTTGAAGCTGCACCAGTTTGTTGAGAAAATTTACATGGTTGATGCATTTTCCCACACACACGCATGGTGGGGAAGCGGGGCATCATCCCCCCTTTCCGGGTGCTCCGCACCGATGGCTAATGGGGAATGTTTAGGGGAAGTTTTGTCATCCTACCTTCCCTCCCCCATTTGAAGTGGTGGTTGATCGGTCTTGGAACCGTTAGCTATAGCCAAATGGGTTCGGAAAGGGGGGATGAATGAACGAGGGGGTGTCATCTATTCAAACGCAATGATAATCTCTCTCGTTTGCTATATTTGCTTTGAATTTCTGCGATTGTGGGTTCTGAGGCAGGAAGGCGGGCAAGTTGCAAGTTGCGATTGTTTGAGCTGTTACTGTGTAACTGCTCCGGCTGGAACGACACACGACGACGATGATGTTGATGATTCAGATGATGTGGCCGCTGCTGCCGGTGGCCTGAAAGCAACAACATCCCAGGACCGACATCGGAGTGTCATCGGCCGGACCCTGGCCAGGTTACGGGGAGGGCAGTTTCTCGACTGACCGACCGTTGCTGGTCATAATTTATATCTGTAATAATATATAACAAGTTATCGAAATAAGGAAACGATCAATTTAGTATTCAATTCCACGCTCGTCCACTCGCTCTTGATGGCTGTTGGTCTGTCTGTTGTTGCTGTTCTAGTCATGCAGGCTCCTCTCGATGAACACTTCGAGTCGAGTCGAGCTGCTGCAAGAGTGCTTCCGAGGAGAGATGACGGCCCGGAATGGATTGGATTGGAAGGCAGAACGCCGGGGCCCTGGAATTGCATACATAGATTTCGTAAATTGGTTCAGTAATTCATTCCAATTCACTGTGTGACTGGCGATGGCGGGCTCTTCTGACTTCTCTGGCTCGGTGTCGTCGTCTCACTCGTTACTGTGTGCTGATTTTCTCCACCAGATATCTCCGAAAAGCCCGGGCCCCGGCGAAAATGGAGTATTGAAATTCAAATTCTAAAGCCGAAAGCGTTCCCGAGCAATTGGAATATTATTTATCATTCAATTAATATTCAATTTTATTGTGTTATCTTTGCATTTCTAATAACACAAAAACCCCATCCCAGACGACCCACAGAGCGCTGGACCGGAATCAGAGAAAGCTCCAAGATGTCTTCTGCATCGAGAGTCGTTCGATTCACCGCTGCTAGCATATTTTGGAAATATGGAAACAGTCTCGTATTTTCGTAGATATGAGTTCGCCCTCCTGCCCCCGAATTGACGCAATCCAACTCGAAACTCGATAGCGAGACCTGGCAGTAGCACATACATTCGGGCGGAAGTATTTCCTGTGTATGGTTCGCATTCAATACGAATTGAAGATTAGAGTCGAAAGTTCAAGTGGCTGGCTACCCGCTTTTCGGGAGTGAGAATTTACACACATTCCCAATCGGTCTCTTATCTCCCTACACTCCACAAGCAGCACTTGATTCGATGAAACTAGAAAGCGAAAACGGATCCGGAGCGACTCACTTAATAATTCTATTAATAAATTATCACAAATACACATCACCAAGGATTGCCCCCTTCCCCTGGCCAACCCAAGTCATTCCGGGGTCTGTTTTGAATTAATTTATTGAATTCGATTGAATTCGGTTGATGGAGTACGGGGGTCGGTCGCACTTAAGACACCCAGCGCCGAGAAATTGGAAACGACTAATCTATGTTGAGGGGGTGTTGAGATGCCTCCAAGAGAGAGCGAGGTGTTGAAGATATGAAATGGAACGATGAAATTTTATGAATGTTTAATGAGCCGACTGATACCCTGAAAACATTGAAGCTCCTCGAACTTCGAACCGGAGTCTGATTGAAACATTGCCACCGGATTAGTTCCGGCATTACCAAACGCATCAAACGGAAGGAACAATGTTGCTTCCTTCCGTGCGGACTTTTCCG